>NC_090656.1:55532601-55627601 GCF_040937935.1 Hyperolius riggenbachi | reverse complement strand
TTCGGGTGATGTTCGAGTTCGGCCGAACACCTGATGGTGTTCGGCCAAACTGTTCGGCCACATGGCCGAACTAAGAGCGCATGGCCGAACGTTACCCGAACGTTCGGCTAGCGCTGTGATTGGCCGAACGGGTCACGTGTAGTGTTGGGCGAACATCTAGATGTTCGGGTTCGGGCCGAACATGGCCGTGATGTTTCTAGTGTTCGAGCCGAACTCCGAACATAATGGAAGTCAATGGGGACCCGAACTTTCGTGCTTTGTAAAGCCTCCTTATATGCTACATACCCCAAATTTACAGGGTATATGCACCTTGGGAGTGGGTACAAGAGGAAATTTTTTTTTAGCAAAAAGAGCTTATAGTTTTTGAGAAAATCGATTTTAAAGTTTCAAATGGAAAACTGTCTTTTAAATGCGGGAAATGTCTGTTTTCTTTGCACAGGTAACATGCTTTTTGTCGGCATGCAGTCATAAATGTAATACATATAAGAGGTTCCAGGAAAAGGGACCGGTAACGCTAACCCAGCAGCAGCACACGTGATGGAACAGGAGGAGGGTGGCGCAGGAGGAGAAGGCCACGCTTTGAGACACAACAACCCAGGCCTTGCATGAGGACAAGAAGCGTGCAGATAGCAATTTGCGTTTTGTCGCCATGCAGTCAAATTTAATACAGATGAGGGGTTCAATAAACAGGGACCGGAAACGCTAACCCATCACAGATGTTCATTGTTCATGTTACTTGGTTGGGGTCCGGGAGTGTTGCGTAGTCGTTTCCAATCCAGGATTGATTCATTTTAATTTGAGTCAGACGGTCTGCATTTTCTGTGGAGAGGCGGATACGCCGATCTGTGACAATGCCTCCGGCAGCACTGAAACAGCGTTCCGACATAACGCTGGCTGCTGGGCAAGCCAGCACCTCTATTGCGTACATTGCCAGTTTGTGCCAGGTGTCTAGCTTCGATACCCAATAGTTGAAGGGTGCAGATGGATTGTTCAACACAGCTATGCCATCTGACATGTAGTCCTTGACCATCTTCTCCAGGCGATCGGTGTTGGAGGTGGATCTGCACGCTTGCTGTTCTGTGTGCTGCTGCATGGGTGTCAGAAAATTTTCCCACTCCAAGGACACTGCCGATACCATTCCCTTTTGGGCACTAGCTGCGGCTTGTGTTGTTTGCTGCCCTCCTGGTCGTCCTGGGTTTGCGGAAGTCAGTCTGTCGGCGAACAACTGGCTAGAGGAGGGGGAGGATGTCAATCTCCTCTTTAAAGTCTCCACAAGGGCCTGCTGGTATTCTTCCATTTTGACCTGTCGGACTCTTTCTTCAAGCAGTTTTGGAACATTGTGTTTGTACCGTGGATCCAGAAGGGTATAAACCCAGTAATTGGTGTTGTCCAGAATGCGCACAATGCGTGGGTCGCGTTCAATGCAGTCCTAGGCCGAAGAGGTCATAGCCTAGGGTCACAAAAACCTGTTTATTTGGGCTATTTCAATGGTAGTGATGGTGACGTACATAAATCTCAGCTATGGCCGTTAGCAACGTCTGAATTTCACGAAATGTCTCATGCAGGTAGAAGACATATTGTTAGACTTGGATTCCAAAGATGGGGTCCCTACATCTCTGCAAACCAGAGTTACAGGGGTCCAAAATTGGTAAAATCCACCATAGACTTTCATTGCCTCCCTATTTCACTTTCCAAAATCTCACATCTTTTCAAAGGGCAATGGCTCAGCAGTACCAAATTTTCTAGCATTGTAGGGACCCTTAGGGGGATCATGACTGGTGAGGTTTGCCACTGATGAGCCATTGCCCTTTGAAATGGTGTGAGATTTTGGAACGGTAAATAGTAGGCCCAATGAAAGCCTATGGGGGCCATGGCTGAGATTTATGTACGTCACCATCACTACCATTGAAATAGCCCAAAGAAACAGGTTTTTGTGACCCTAGGCTATGACCTCTTCGGCCTAGGACTGCATTGAACGCGACCCACGCATTGTGCGCATTCTGGACAACACCAATTACTGGGTTTATACCCTTCTGGATCCACGGTACAAACACAATGTTCCAAAACTGCTTGAAGAAAGAGTCCGACAGGTCAAAATGGAAGAATACCAGCAGGCCCTTGTGGAGACTTTAAAGAGACTCTGAAGCGAGAATAAATCTCGCTTCAGAGCTCATAAATAGCAGGGGCACGTGTGCCCCTGCTAAAACGCCGCTATCCCGCGGCTAAACGGGGGTCCCTTCACCCCCAACCCACCCCCCGCAAAAGTGTGTCGTGAAAAAGTCGCTGGCTGTCTCTTCCTGGAGGCAGGGCTAACGGCTGCAGCCCTGCCTCCAGTCGCGTCTGTCAGCGGCGCATCGCCGCCTCTCCCCCGCCCCTCTCAGTGAAGGAAGACTGAGAGGGGCGGGGGAGAGGCGGAGATACGCGCTGACAGACGCGCGTGGGGCAGGGCTGCGGCGGTTAGCCCTGCCCCAACCAGGAAGCGTTCCCCGGCTGTATTGAGGGGGATTTGGGGGTGAAGGGACCCCCGTTAAGCCGCGCTATAGCGGCGTTTTAGCAGGGGCACACATGCCCCTGCTATTTATGAGGTCTGAAGCGAGATTTATTCTCGCTTCAGACTCTCTTTAAAGAGGAGATTGACATCCTCCCCCTCCTCTAGCCAGTTGTACGCCGACAGACTGACTTCCGCAAACCCAGGACGACCAGGAGGGCAGCAAACAACACAAGCCGCAGCTAGTGCCCAAAAGGGAATGGTATCGGCAGTGTCCTTGGAGTGGGAAAATTTTCTGACACCCATGCAGCAGCACACAGAACAGCAAGCGTGCAGATCCACCTCCAACACCGATCGCCTGGAGAAGATGGTCAAGGACTACATGTCAGATGGCATAGCTGTGTTGAACAATCCATCTGCACCCTTCAACTATTGGGTATCGAAGCTAGACACCTGGCACAAACTGGCAATGTACGCAATAGAGGTGCTGGCTTGCCCGGCAGCCAGCGTTATGTCGGAACGCTGTTTTAGTGCTGCTGGAGGCATCATCACAGATCGGCGTATCTCCACAGAAAATGCAGACCGTCTGACTCAAATTAAAATGAATCAATCCTGGATTGGAAACGACTACGCAACACTCCCGGACCCCAACCAAGTAACATGAACAATGAACATCTGTGATGGGTTAGCGTTTCCGGTCCCTGTTTATTGAACCTCTCATCTGTATTAAATTTATGACTGCATGGCGACAAAACGCAAATTGCTATCCGCACGCTTCTTGTCCTCATGCAAGGCCTGGGTTGTTGTGTCTCAAAGCGTGGCCTTCTCCTCCTGCGCCACCCTCCTCCTGTTCCATCACGTGTGCTGCTGCTGGGTTAGCGTTACCGGTTCCTTTTCCTGGAACCTCTTATATGTATTACATTTATGACTGCATGCCGACAAAAAGCATGTTACCTGTGCAAAGAAAACAGACATTTCCCGCATTTAAAAGACAGTTTTCCATTTGAAACTTTAAAATCGATTTTCTCAAAAACTATAAGCTCTTTTTGCTAATTTTTTTCCCTCTTGTACCCACTCCCAAGGTGCACATACCCTGCAAATTTGGGGTATGTAGCATATAAGGAGGCTTTACAAAGCACGACAGTTCGGGTCCCCATTGACTTCCATTATGTTCGGAGTTCGGGTCGAACACCCAAACATCGCGGTGATGTTCGGCGAACGTTCGCGAACCCGAACATCTAGGTGTTCGCCCAACACTAATAGGCAGTAGCAGTGTTAGGAAGACTTGCCTAAGGTCTCCTACTGAATAGGTGCTGGCTTACTGAACAGACAGAGCTGAGATTTGAACTCTGGTCTCCTTTGTCAGAGGCAGCGCCCTAATCCATTACACCATGCAGCCACTGCTTACAGATATTTAGCCAGACATGGCCTTCTCTTTTGTGTTATTGGTCTTGTCTACTTTTTCTCTTGTATTGAGCATAAATAGTAAATTTTAGGCCAGCAATTTCAGGCCAGCTTCAGTTGGTATAGTGGTTGGTGTGCTTGTCCACCATACAGTGAGACCCAGGTTCAAATCCCAGCCAATGTGAGTTGGCTTTTATGCTACAAATCCTTAAAGGGAACCTAAACGGAGAAGGATATGGATTTTTCCTTTTAAAATAATACCAGTTGCCTGAATCGCCTGCTGATCCTGTGTCTCTAATACTTTTAGCCACAGCCCCTGAACAAGCATGCAGATCAGGTGCTCTGACTGAAGTCAGACTGGATTAGCTGCATGCTTGTTTCAGGGTGTGATTCAGCCACTATTGCAGTCACAAAGATCAGCTGGACTGCCAGGCAACTGGTATTGTTTACAGGAAACATCCATATCATTCTCAGTTAAGGTTCCCTTTAAAGGAGAACTGTAGTGAAAGGTATATGGAGGCTACCATATTGATTTCCTTTTAAGCAATACCAGTTACCTGGCTATCCTGCAGATCCTCTGCCTCCAATACTTTTAGCCCTAGACCCTGAACAAGCATGCAGCAGATCTGGTGTTTGACATTTTTGTAAGATCTGACAAGATTAGCTGCATGCTTGTTTCTGGTGTGATTCACACTACAGTGGCTGGATAGTGTACTGGTTAAGGGCTCTGCCTTTGACATGGAAGACCAGGGTTTGAATCCTGGCTAGGTCAAGTACCTATTCAGTAAGGAGTTCAAGGCAAGACTCCCTAACACTGCAGGGTGGCCTCTTGAGCGCGTCCCTGTGGCTTGCAGCTCTTGAGTGCTTTGAGTCCGACAGGAGAAAAGCACTATACAAATGTTTGGATTATTATTATTACTGCAGCCAAATAGATCAGCAGGGCTGCCAGGCAACTGGTATAGCTTAAAAGGAAATCAATATGGCAGCCTCCATATACCTCTCACTACAGTTCTCCTTTAAGCAACCTAATGGTTCTATTGCATTAAGCATAAATGTTAAATTTTAGGCTAGCTTCACTTACTTCTGTAGTGGTACAGTGCTTAGGGTGACGTGCCCACCACACAGTAAAATCTGGGTTCGATTCCCAGCTATGGTATGATGTATACTCATGTATGTATTCCCAGCTATGGTATGATGTATACTCATGTATGTATTCCCAGCTATGGTATGATGTATACTGGTTTTTAAAATAGTATAATTCCCTGGCAGAAGAGACCGGAGGGAGGAGGGAATAGGTAGAAGGGTAGAAGGGTGGGAGGAGGGAGGAGGCCAATTAAAATCTCCCTAGCAGAGTGTGTAGCAGCTGTCCCATAACTAATTAGTGTAGGCAGACAACTGAGTCAAATGGTATAAAGGACCTAGCTTGAAGGGAGGGAGGGTTGGTTCTCAAGCAGTGTGTTTGACAATAACATATCTGCTGACAGTGAAATGGAGGGTAAAAATTTTGCTCAATACAGCATTATGGGGCGAATCGAACTTCCGCAAAAGTTCGCCTGATGCAGGCGAACGCGAACCCCCAAAGTTTGCCTGGAACCGTTCGCAGGCGAACCGTTCGGCCCATCTCTACTGAGCTTCAGGGGTCTCAGTACTGGAACGGGTGAAGGAGAGAGATGGGGAAGACTCTGGAGGATCCGATGTAAGTGTCAGACTTTTTCCTTACAGTTTATCCGCAAAGTATTCACAGCACAGGTGGTCTCTGAGGAAGCCGGCAGTCGGCAGGTGACACACGTGTCAGACCCAACTCCAGGGTGGCTGCGGCATTCATCGGGGCACTGTCTTGGGACACTTCATAGGTAATTAACGCCGGCTATACGCTCCTGCATTGCACAAATCGCTTTGCACTGGCTGATCCAGTGCAACCCTGACTTCACTGCACATAATTTTGCACTTTAGTGACAGGCTGCTATAGTATTGGATTTGCTCTATTTTGCACAGGTTTCAGAGATTATGGCCTCAATTCACTAAGATCATGCTGGAGATAATAAAGCAAGAAAAAACTTACCTCCACACAGTGAGAGAGTTATCTTATCTCTTCATTCCTTAAGTTACCTCCTCTGTAGTTAATTAACTGCGTGTGAAAATAACTACAGAGGAGGTAACTTAACCTGTCTTTAACGCTGGAGTTATTTTAAGGATTGCAGAGTTAACTTAAAGACAGAAGAGTTAACTTTAGGTTTGCCTGAGGTAAAATATTTCCTGAATACTACATGCCTCGTCACCATGGTGATAGCTATAGAAATGTTATTAAAAACAGGAGATAAGCTTAGTGAATTGAGTCCATTGTCTCTCTTTTGTAGATTGTCATACAGAATGGAGGATTCTAAGTTGCACTTATATTGGAATATATTATTGCTTCATTATTGATCTGACCACTGTATTTGCAAATTCTACCGCTGCCCACCTATATTTATAGTATACAATTCCCTCATATTGCCAGTCTGTGTACCCTACAGAATATTTTTCGCAGCCACCCCACCCTTATTACAGGGTGATTTTATCCCTTATTGTGACATTTCCCTACCTAGTGTTTGTCATTGTGCTATGTACTTTTATAGTATTCATCATTTTTTGAGCTATAATAAACCTAAATACTTTTTGGCAATATGGTGCATTGTGAGATCTTTTTCTGACTTGGTTCTTAAGTATTTACAGCACATCACTTTTCCACATTTTGTTATATTACAGCCTTAATTCAAAATGGATTAAAGAGACACTGAAGCGAAAAAAAAATGATGATATCATGATTTGTATGTGTAGCACAGCTAAGAAATAAAACATTAAGCTCTCCGACTAAGTTAGTCGTGGAGAGGGCTGTTATCTGACTTTTATTATCTCAACTGTTCCTGGACTATTTACTTTTCTTCTGCTAGAGGAGAAGTCATTACTTCACAGACTGCTCTGAAAGACTCATTTTGAGGGCCCTTTTCCACTAGCAATCGCTAGCGTTCACGCTGAACGCTAGCGATTGCTGAATCGCAAAACCGGCGATTCCCCGACGTTTTGCGGCCGCGATTTTGCTATGCTATGCACTGCATAGCAAAATCGCGGCAATTATCGCTCCGCCGCGCGTTCGCGTTCCCGGCAAAAACGAATCGCGGTAGTGGAAATGACCTACCGCGATTCCCATGTTAAAAAGCAAACCGTAGCGATTTTAAAATCGCTAGCGGTTTGCGTTTTTGCGATTCAGCCAGCGCAAACGCGCTGGTGGAAAAGGGCCCTTAATGCTGAGTGTTGTGTAATCTGCACATATTATAGAATGATGCAATGTTAGAAAAAACACTATATACCTGAAAATAAAAGTATGAGAATATTTTCTTTGCTGCTAATCTTCTAGTAATTATTCAGAGTACACAACCAATTCACTATATCATATTTTTTTTTCGCTTTAGTGTCTCTTTAAGTTCATTTTCCCCCCGAATTCTACACACAACACCCCATAATGACAACCTGAAAAGAGTTTGAGGTTTTGCAAATTTATTAAAAATAAAAAATAAATTGATAAAGAACAAGTACATAAGTATTCACAGCCTTTGCCATGAAGCTCAAAATTAAGCTCAGATGCATCTTGGTACCCCGATCATCCTTGAGATGTTTCTGCAGATTAACCACTTAACGACCGCCCCCAGCCGATGGGCGGCGGCAAAGTCCGGGCCCAAACGACCGCAATACGCCCATCGGCGGGGGCGGCTGCGGGAGTGGCTATGCGGCGATCGCGTCATTCGTGACGCGATCAGCCGCCGGGGACTGGCTCCGCCCCCCGTTCGCCGTAACCCGCCGGCCGTTCGGAAGCGCCGGCGGGTTACTGGCATCCGGATCGCCGCTGCAACAGTGTATAATAGGCTTTGTAATGTATACAAAGCCTATTATACTGGCTGCCTCCTGCCCTGGTGGTCCCAGTGTCCGAGGGACCACCAGGGCAGGCTGCAGCCACCCTAGTCTGCACCAAACACACTGATTTCCCCCCCCCCCCTGCCCCCTGATCGCCCACAGCACCCCTCAGACCCCCCCCTGCCCACCCCCCAGACCACTGTTTGCACCCAGTCACCCTCCTAATCACCCATCAATCACTCCCTGTCACTATCTGTCAACGCTATTTTTTTTTAAGTCCCTAATCTGCCCCCTACTCCCTCCTGATCACCCCCCCACCCCTCAGATTCTCCCCAGACCCCCCCCCAGACCCCCCCCCCCCCCGTGTACTGTATGCATCTATCCCCCCTGATCACCTGTCAATCACCTGTCAATCACCTGTCAATCACCCGTCAATCACCCCCTGTCACTGCCACCCATCAATCAGCCCCTGATCTGCCCCTTGCGGGCAATCTGATCACCCCCCCACACCAATAGATCGCCCGCAGATCCGACATCAGATCACCTCCCAAATCCATTGTTTACATCTATTCTCTCCTCTAAACACCCACTAATTACCCATCAATCACCCCCTATCACCACCTGTCACTGTTACCCATCAGATTAGACCCTAATCTGCCCCTTGCGGGCACCCAATCACCTGCCCACACGCTCAGATTGCCCTCAGACCCCCCCCTTATCAATTCGCCCGTGCAATATTTACATCTGTTATTCCGGGTAATAACCCACTGATCACCTGTCAATCACCCATCAATCACCCCCTGTCACTGCCACCCATCAATCACCCCCTGTCACTGCCACCCATCAATCAGCCCCTAACCTGCCCCTTGCGGGCAATCTGATCACCCCCCCACACCAATAGATCGCCCGCAGATCCGACATCAGATCACCTCCCAAATCCATTGTTTACATCTATTCTCTCCTCTAAACACCCACTAATTACCCATCAATCACCCCCTATCACCACCTGTCACTGTTACCCATCAGATTAGACCCTAATCTGCCCCTTGCGGGCACCCAATCACCTGCCCACACGCTCAGATTGCCCTCAGACCCCCCCCTTATCAATTCGCCCGTGCAATATTTACATCTGTTATTCCGGGTAATAACCCACTGATCACCTGTCAATCACCCATCAATCACCCCCTGTCACTGCCACCCATCAATCACCCCCAGTCACTGCCACCCATCAATCAGCCCCTAACCTGCCCCTTGCGGGCAATCTGATCACCCACCCACACCAATAGATCGCCCGCAGATCCGACATCAGATCACCTCCCAAATCCATTGTTTACATCTATTCTCTCCTCTAAACACCCACTAATTACCCATCAATCACCCCCTATCACCACCTGTCACTGTTACCCATCAGATTAGACCCTAATCTGCCCCTTGCGGGCACCCAATCACCCGCCCACACGCTCAGATTGCCCTCAGACCCCCCCCCCTTATCAATTTGCCCGTGCAATATTTACATCTGTTATTCCGGGTAATAACCCACTGATCACCTGTCAATCACCCATCAATCACCCCCTGTCACTGCCACCCATCAATCACCCCCTGTCACTGCCACCCATCAATCAGCCCCTAACCTGCCCCTTGCGGGCAATCTGATCACCCACCCACACCAATAGATCGCCCGCAGATCCGACATCAGATCACCTCCCAAATCCATTGTTTACATCTATTCTCTCCTCTAAACACCCACTAATTACCCATCAATCACCCCCTATCACCACCTGTCACTGTTACCCATCAGATTAGACCCTAATCTGCCCCTTGCGGGCACCCAATCACCCGCCCACACCTCAGAACGCCCTCAGACCCCAGCCCTGATCACCTCGCCAGTGCATTGCTTGCATCTATTTCCCCCCTCTAATCACACCTTGAGACACCCATCAATCACCTCCTGTCACCCCCTAGCACACCTACCCATCAGATCAGGCCCTAATTTGCCCCGTGTGGGCTCCTGATCACTCGGCCAAACCCTCAGATCCCCCTCAGACCCCCTTCCGATCACCTCCCCAGTGCATTGATTGCATCTATTTTCCCCTCTAACCGCCCCCTGAGACACCCATCAATCACCTCCTGTCACCCCCCTAGCACTCCTATCCATCAGATCAGGCCCAATACATCCTGTCATCTAAGAGGCCACCCTGCTTATGACCGATTCCACAAAATTTGCCCCCTCATAGACCACCTGTCATCAAAATTTGCAGATGCTTATACCCCTGAACAGTCATTTTGAGAAATTTGGTTTCCAGACTACTCACAGTTTTGGGCCCGTAAAATGCCAGGGCAGTATAGGAACCCCACAAGTGACCCCATTTTAGAAAGAAGACACCCCAAGGTATTCTGTTAGGTGTATGATGGGTTCATAGAATATTTTATTTTTTGTCAAAAGTTAGCGGAAATTGGATTGTTATTGTTTTTTTCACAAAGTGTCATTTTTCACTAACTTGTGAGAAAAAATAAAATCTTCTATGAACTCACCATACCCCTAACGGAATACCTTGGGGTGTCTTCTTTCTAAAATGGGGTCACTTGTGGGGTTCCTATACTGCCCTGGCATTTTAGGGGCCCTAAACCGTGAGGAGTAGTCTAGAAAACAAATGCCTCAAAATGACCTGTGAATAGGACGTTGGGCCCCTTAGCGCACCTAGGCTGCAAAAAAGTGTCACACATGTGGTATCGCCATACTCAGGAGAAGTAGTATAATGTGTTTTGTGGTGTATTTTTACACATACCCATGCTGGGTGGGAGAAATCTCTCTGTAAATGGACAATTGTGTGTAAAACAAATAAAAAAATGTGTCATTTACAGAGATATTTCTCCCACCCAGCATGGTTATATGTAAAAATACACCACAAAACACATTATACTACTTCTTCTGAGTACGGCGATACCACATGTGTGGCACTTTTTTGCAGCCTAACTGTGCTAAGGGGCCCAAAGTCCAATGAGTACCTTTAGGATTTCACAGGTCATTTTGAGACATTTGGGTTCAAGACTACTCCTCACGGTTTAGGGCCCCTAAAATGCCAGGGCAGTATAGGAACCCCACAAGTGACCCCATTTTAGAAAGAAGACACCCCAAGGTATTCTTTTAGGTGTATGATGAGTTCATAGAAGATTTTATTTTTTGTCACAAGTTAGCGGAAATTGATATGTATTGTTTTTTTTTTCACAAAGTGTCATTTTCCGCTAACTTGTGACAAAAAAAAAATCTTCTATGAACTCACCATACTCCTAACAGAATACCTTGGGGTGTCTTCTTTCTAAAATGGGGTCACTTGTGGGGTTCCTATACTGCCCTGGCATTTTAGGGGCCCTAAACCGTGAGGAGTAGTCTAGAATCCAAATGCCTCAAAATGACCTGTGAATAGGACGTTAGGCCCCTTAGCGCACCTAGGTTGCAAAAAAGTGTCACACATGTGGTATCGCCGTACTCAGAAGAAGTAGTATAATGTGTTTTGGGGTGTATTTTTATACATACCCATGCTGGGTGGGAGAAATCTCTCTGTAAATGGACAATTGTGTGTAAAAAAAATCAAATAATTGTCATTTACAGAGATATTTCTCCCACCCAGCATGGGTATGTGTAAAAATACACCCCAAAACACATTATACTACTTCTCCTGAGTACGGCGGTACCACATGTGTGGCACTTTTTTGCACCCTAAGTGCGCTAAGGGGCCCAAAGTCCAATGAGTACCTTTAGGATTTCACAGGTCATTTTGCCACATTTGGTTTCAAGACTACTCCTCACGGTTTAGGGCCCCTAAAATACCAGGGCAGTATAGGAACCCCACAAATGACTCCATTTTAGAAAGAAGACACCCCAAGGTATTCCGTTAGGAGAATGGCGAGTTCATAGAAGATTTTATTTTTTGTCACAAGTTAGCGGAAAATGACACTTTGTGAAAAAAAACAATTAAAATCAATTTCCGCTAACTTGTGACAAAAAAAAAAAATCTTCTATGAACTCACCATACATCTAACGGAATACCTTGGGGTGTCTTCTTTCTAAAATGGGGTAATTTGTGGGGTTCCTATACTGTCCTGGCATTTTAGGGGCCCTAAACCGTGAGGAGTAGTCTTGAAACGAAATTTCTCAAAATGACCTGTGAAATCCTAAAGGTACTCATTGGACTTTGGGCCCCTTAGCGCAGTTAGGGTGCAAAAAAGTGCCACACATGTGGTATCGCCGTACTCAGGAGAAGTAGTATAATGTGTTTTGGGGTGTATTTTTCCACATACCCATGCTGAGTGGGAGAAATATCTCTATAAATAGACAATTGTGTGTAAAAAAAATAAAAAAATTGTCATTTACGGAGATATTTCTCCCACCCAGCATGTGTATGTGTAAAAATACACCCCAAAACACATTATACTACTTTTCCTGAGTACGGCAATACCACATGTGTGGCACTTTTTTGCGGCCTAACTGCGCTAAGGGGCCCAAAGTCCAATGAGCATCTTTAGGCTTTACAGGGGTGCTTACAATTAGGCACCCCCCAAATGCCAGGACAGTAAACACACCCCACAAATGACCCCATTCTGGAAAGTAGACACTTCAAGGTATTCAGAGAGGAGCATAGTGAGTCTGTGGCAGATTTCATTTTTTTTTGTCGCAAGTTAGAAGAAATGGAAACTTTTTTTTTTTTTTTTTTTTGTCACAAACTGTCATTTTCCGCTAACTTGTGACAAAAAATAAAATCTTCTATGAACTCACCATGCCTCTCACTGAATACTTTGGGATGTCTTCTTTCCAAAATGGGGTCATTTGGGGGGTATTTCAATTTGTACTATCCTGGAATTTTAGCCCCTCATGAAACATGACAGGTGCGCAGAAAAGTCAGAGATGCTTGAAAATGGGAAAATTCACTTTTGGCACCATAGTTTGTAAACGCTATAACTTTTACCCAATCCAATAAATATACACTGAATGTTTTTTTTTTTATCAAAGACATGTAGCAGAATAACTTTCGCGCTCAAATGTATAGGAAATTTTACTTTATTTGAAAAATGTCAGCACAGAAAGTTAAAAAAGTCATTTTTTTGACAAAATTCATGTCTTTTTTGATGAATATAATAAAAAGTAAAACTCGCAGCAGCAATCAAATAGCATCAAAAGAAAGCTGTATTAGTGACAAGAAAAGGAGGTAAAATTCATTTAGGTGGTAGGTTGTATGACCGAGCAATAAACCGTGAAAGCTGCAGTGGTCTGAATGGAGAAAAAGGCTCTGGTCCTTAAGGGGCGAAAAGACTGTGGTCCTGAAGTGGTTAATTGGAGTGCACCTGTGGTAAATTCCGTTGGACCTTACAGGTTTACATTAAACTCGAGGTTAAAATGACATGGAGGCTGACATGTTTAATTTCTTTTAAATAATGCACATTGCCTGGCTGTCCTGCTGATCTTCTGCATCTAATACTTTAAGCCATATACCCTGAACAAGCATGCAGATCAGATGTCTATGCCAAACCTGACAAGATTAGCTGCATGCTAAATATGGCAGCTTCCATAGGTCTCACTCCTTTTAAGTAAACCATACTGGGCATGGATTTTAAGTGTTTATGCAGTACTGTGCATTTTATTCTAGGAGCCTGTACAGGTTTGAGAAAGTAGCTTATATACATAACATACATATGGTTATATTCCTTCTCTAACTGGAAATATAAGCACAAACACACACACACACACACACACACACACACACACACACACACACACACACACACACACACACACACACACACACACACACACACCTTATTAAAACGTGTATAACCTGTTATCAAATTAAGGGATGTTGAAAACACTCAACCTACTTTCCTGAATTCACAGTCTGTCTTTATAACAGATGAAATTAGGGGATAATAATTCAATATACGTGCATTAACCTATTGCTGTAACTATAGACTAAGCTATAGCCAGGAGAGCTGGAGAAGTGGGTGGTTGCTGGATTAGGGTAGATGAGAGTTTTCTCAGCATGGCCCTGCGTTGCTGTTAGAGAAGATTATGGCGCAGTGCGGTGGGAAGTTCAGGCTCTAAAGTCGATCTCGATGGTAAGAAGGTGAGCGGCACTAACACAAATAGAAAGCCTGGATGGAGGAGATAAGGGAGCCTTACCGGCGGGAAATCATTATGGGAATGCTATCGGGGATTCTTATCAGTCTGAAAAGTCCTATCTACACTTTACTCTTGACATTTTAAGGTGTGAGGAAAACCTGCCTGCTGCTAGCAGAGGAGGTGCTAATATCACAGAACGCCACCAGATGTCACTCTATCCTGCTTTTTGTGCGCTGGCTGAGGGCAGGTAATACACAAGCCTAAAGGTGGCCATACAATTGGTGATGTCCAACAGATCAACCATCTGATAGATCTCTCTCTGATGAAATCGGATCTATTAACTGCCCACACAAATGCACACTTATTTCCAATAGATTTAGAGTACCCCTGAAATGAACAAAGAACATTAAAAGTGGTCAAATATCCATTTGCATGATGCTGCGACATTGGTCACAGCACCCTCCATACCTTCCAGCGCCCCCCTTCCCCTCTGGTCTTTGCCGCGCACCCGACCAAGTTCTTTATAGCGAGGTCTTGCAAACAAATGTGTTAGGCTGCGGTGGGATGCTAGACTGCACTAGAATCCACATGGCCCACCTTCATCTCCTCAGCATCCCATCCCATGTATCAGCAGTTTACTACGTACCCGCAGGATGCAGCATTTGTAAAGCAACCTGTGACAAATGCTTTTAAGGGTGATATAACAGGAAGTCAATATAACAGGGGAAGAGGCGTCAGTAATCCTCCCAGTAATTATCCCACAGCCACGCCTGCAAGGACAAGGCACTTAACCGATGTGTTGGTATGTTCAGACATGCAAAGTTTTTTAAGTCCAACACATCGCCAGAACCCTTCGGGATCCACCCTCAGACAATGCCTCATCCGACAGGTAGCAGACTACTTGCCATTAACTGCAGATAGACACTCTGAGGAGCGATAAACCACTGGACTACTGGGTGTGCAGGCTTAACCTGTGGCTAGAGCTGTCACAATTTGCCATCATACTTTTGGCTTGCCCCTCCTGTCCTGTCAGAAAGGACCTTCAGCGCAGCAGGAGGGATTGTCACCAACAAGAGAAGTTGCCTAGGTCACCAAAGCACTGATTACCCGACCTTTATTAACATGAATGAGCCATGGATCTCGGACTGCACACTGGAAGACTTCTAACTCGGCATGACTCACCATACAGCTGTCCTTCTCCACCACCTTGTATAAACTAGGGTCCAAACCATACCGTTTTTGAGACAAATTTTATACAGGTAAATCCCTGAATTCTTCAGGCCTCTGCTAGAGCCGCTGCAACAAAGATTAATTTTTGAAACATGCATATGCCAAATTTTTCTGGCCTCTGCTACATCGGCTGTAACAAAAAACTATTTTTGGGACACGACTGTGTAAAATACATCTTTTTTCATGGTAATTTTGCCATTGATCCCCCTCCGGCATGCCACTGGCCAGAAGTAGTCCCTATAAGTGTTAGTTTTTGCCTGCCCATTGAAGTCTATGGCAGTTCGCCGCTTTTTTTTTTCCTGGAGTGTGCCCTGCGATGGGTTATTGATCAGGCTATAGATGAGCAGGAGCAGGAAGAGGAAGATTTTTGGTCTGAATTACCAGAAGGAGCCTTTTCAACAGGAGAATTTTCAAGGCCTCTGCTACAGCGGCTGCAACAAAACAATTTTTCAAACATGTATATGCCAGGGGCTGGAAAACCGAGATCGTATGCACTCCTGCAAACGTGCGCAGAAGCACGGTGACCGTCACCACTACACAAATATTCCCACCGAGAGGACTAACATTTACGTCCTGGAGGTGTCAACTACTAAAAACAATTATTCGCTCACCCAACATGATCACTAAAGCTCTTTGTTTGCGGTTCGGTAAATGCGGCGTTTCGTCTGTCAGTGTGAACTGGGCCTAACCCCTACATTGCCTGATCTACGTGTACACACGCCGGACATTTTAAAGAATAAAGTGCTTTAAAGAGACACTGAAGTGAGAATAAATCTCGCTTCAGAGCTTATATTCAGCAGGGGCATGTGTGCCCCTGCTAAAACGCCGCCATCCCGCGGCTAAACGGGGGTCCCTTACCTCCCAAATCCCTCCGTTGTTTCCGGGGATCTCTTCCGCATAGAGGCAGGGCTAAGCGCCGCAGCCCTGCCTCGCGCGTCTGTCAGCGCGTATCTCCGCCTCTCCCCCGCCCCTCTCAGTCTTCCTTCGCTGAGAGGAGCGGGGGAGAGGCGGCGATGCGCCGCTGATAGACGGCGCTGAGAGGCAGGGCTGCAGCTGTTAGTCCTGCCTCAACAGCAGCAAAATCTACGACCAAGTTGGTCGTAGATTTTGCAGGGGGGAGTTTGGGGGGTAAGGGACCCCCGTTTAGCTGTGGGATAGCGGCGTTTTAGCAGGGGCACACATGCCCCTGCTGAATATAAGCACTGAAGCGAGATTTATTCTCACTTCAGTGTCTCTTTAAAGCACTTTATTCCACAAATTTAGAAATGTACTGTGATTTCTGCCTTGTAGAGATTAAAACACGACTCTGCGTAAAATACATTTTTTCATGGAAATTTTGCCATGTATCCCCCTCCGGCATGCCACTGTCCAGGTGTTAGGACCCTTTAAACAACTTTTAAATCAGTTTTGTGGTCGGAAATAGTCCCTTTAGGTGTTAGTTTTCACCAGTCCATTGAAGTATATGGCGGTTCACCTAGTCATTTACAAATGGCCACAGAATTGTTTCCCGACGGTTCATGGACCGGGGTAGCAGGACTGACTAGAGAGACAGCAACATGTTGCAGACTAGATTGGTGACAAGTTGACAAGACTGAAGAGAGAGAGAACAGTAGAGGTCACTGGCATGTAATGTCACTGGCATACTAGCAACAGGGTGTCAGCCTACTGCCCTCCTCCCCCAGGGACCAGGAACCCTGCTGGCCACAGCGACCACACCAGGCACCACCCTTGACGTTTTGGGCATAACCCTAGATATGCTTTTAAAATATTTTTTACCAAGTAAGTGCAATGGTTGTTTGCATTGCATCTTTTCACACCATAGGTAGCCTGACAGCAGGTCTGGGAGAGCTGCAGGAGATTGTGAGATTGTGCACAGCCCTGATTCAAACCTGATAGCACAAGATTGCAAATATTGTTTCAAGTTGACAGGACTGAACATTCAGCACAGTGACATGTAGCAGAATTGAGTGGTGGATGGGCAGGTTGGCAGTACTGACTGACAGGCAGACAGCACGGGGGCTGGAAGCAGGATGGACTGGCAGGCAGGGACACAGGAGCAGGCTAGGGTAGCTGGGAACTAAGAACAGTGTGCCTGATACACTGGAGCTATGTGAGCAAACAGCGCAGAATGCTCTTTTTTAGCCAGTTCTTAAAGAGAAACTCCAACCAAGAATTGATCTTTATCCCAATCAGTAGTTGATACCCCCTTTTGCATGAGAAATCTATTCCTTTTTCACAAACAGACCATCAGGGGCGCTGTATGGGTAACAGTAAAAAAGGGCACAGGAGGCTAGTGGACAAATCGGGCGCCGCCATTCACTCCCATAATAAATATCGTTTAATGGGCGCCCGATAGGAAAAAAGGGCGCCGGAGAAAAATAACGTTTTAAAAGCGGCGCCCCGAGACTTAATGTTTTATTACTGCTTCTCATGATTACACATTATTTAATGATTTATACATTTTTTAATATTATTTTTAAACGAAAAACAGTACAATATTTTTTTCAAACATTATTTTTAAACGAAAAACAGTACAATTTTTTTTTTTTTTTTTTTTTTTACATTATTTTTAAACGAAAAAACCGCACAATATGTTTTTGAAACTTTATTAATGCTTATCACAGGGGGGTCTTAGGTTTAGGCACCAACAGGGGGGTCTTAGGTTTAGGCACCAACAGGGGGGTCTTAGGTTTAGGCACCAACAGGGGGGGCTTAGGTTTAGGCACCAACAGGGGGGGCTTAGGTTTAGGCACCAACAGGGGGGTCTTAGGTTTAGGCACCAACAGGGGGTCTTAGGTTTAGGCACCAACAGGGGGGTCTTAGGTTTAGGCACCAACAGGGGGGTCTTAGGTTTAGGCACCAACAGGGGGGTCTTAGGTTTAGGCACCAACAGGGGGGGTCTTAGGTTTAGGCACCAACAGGGGGGTCTTAGGTTTAGGCACCAACAGGGGGGTCTTAGGTTTAGGCACCAACAGGGGGGTCTTAGGTTTAGGCACTAACAGGGGGGTCTAGGGGTTAGGGGTAGGTACAGGGAGGGTTACTTAGGCACCAACAGGGGGGGTCTTAGGTTTAGGCATCAACAGGGGGGTCTAGGGGTTAGGGGTAGGTACAGGGAGGGTTACTTAGTAATTTTTTTTTAAACGTTATTATACGTTTCACTATTTAAACGAAAGATTAACGTTTTTACAATTGCCGATTTAATGCACATTATTTAATGATTTATAACTTTATAAAACATTAATTTTAAACGAAATACAGTACAATACATTTTTAAACGTTATCCATGCTTATCGTTTAAAACCCCGCGCCCTTTTTTCCCAGCGCCCCTTTTTAACGTACGCCGCTGTATGACTGATATGGTGGTGAAACCCCTCCCTTAAGAAACTCTGAGGATTGTGGTACTCCTGGTGTAACGATTGGTGTAGCAACACAGATGTCCGACTGAGTGATCTGCAGAATCACCAATAATACAGACGTTATACCTGATTATGTGGTGATCTGCAGCATCACCAACAATACAAGCACAGCTAGCAACCTACGAGGTATGCAGTGCTTGGTGCAACAGCAACAGAACAGTACAGCTAAACCTCACCAGAGGAGCTGGTGGGCACCATTCGAACACAGCAACTGCTTAGTTTGGCTTAACCTCACCAGAGGAGCTGGTGGGTACTATTAGAACACAATAAGTGATAGTTAGGCTTAACCTCACCAGAGGAGCTGGTGGGCTCCATCAGAACACAATAACTGATAGTTCGGCTTAACCTCACCAGAGGAGCCGGTGGGCTCTATCAGAACACAATAACTGATAGTTTGGCTTAACCTCGCCAGAGGAGCTGGTGGGTACTATCAGAACACAATCACTGATAGTTTAGCTTAACCTCACCAGAGGAGCTGGTGTTTACTATCAGAACACAATCACTGATAGTTTAGCTTAACCTCACCAGAGGAGCTGGTGGGTACTATCAGAACACAATCACTGATAGTTTAGCTTAACCTCACCAGAGGAGCTGGTGGGTACTATCAGAACACAATCACTGATAGTTTAGCTTAACCTCACCAGAGGAGCTGGTGTTTACTATCAGAACACAATCACTGATAGTTTAGCTTAACCTCACCAGAGGAGCTGGTGGGTACTATCAGAACACAATCACTGATAGTTTAGCTTAACCTCACCAGAGGAGCTGGTGGGTACTATCAGAAGAGCACCTCACCAGTGACAAGGGCTCACTGCTGAGTAGAAAGGTCAGACAGGCTATGATCAGCAACGAGCGGGCAGGCACAGCACAGAATCGACAGGCAAGAGAATTGCAAGATACCAGGCAAGGTTCAGTAACAGAGTCAGATGAGCAGATGTACAGGAACGATAAGCAAGAGCAGAGTCAGAGGGTAGCAAGAGTCATACACAGAATATCAATAAACAGTATACAATAATCCTAGTCTTGTGTGAAATCCCTGGTTTCCTCCCAGATCAAAGCACACCGGATACTATCTAAGGTCTGAGCGCAAGCACATAAGTATTCACAACAGCAGACAAGTTGCGAGTGAACAGAGAAGGCTTATGAAGCAGAGGAGACCCCACAGCCCCGCCCACAACAATCAACCAATCCGGAGCGCCGTGAGTCTCCTCTGACGTTACACCTGGCAGTTTCCTGTCTGTGAATCTTGTTGCATTGTGGGAAATAGCAGTTTACAGCTGTTTCCAACTGCCAAAAAAGCATGTAGCAGCTACATCACCTGCCAACAGTAAAAATGTCACCATGTAATAAATGTCAGAATGTAAATCAGGTATTTAAAAGATTTTACCAATGGACAAACACTGACTAAATCATTTATACATAATTATTGTAAAAATGAAGCACTTTTTTTTATCACATTTTCCACTGGAGTTCCTCTTTAAATTGTGCACCAGTGCCACACCCATGTCTCTTACCCAGCCAGTTAAAGGAACCATATGCCCCAAAGAGAGTATCTGAAAAAGACACAGGACAAGGACTGTGCTGTCTGTGATCTCTGGGATTGCTGGTGAATATACACTAAAATCCATTTAGGCTTAGTTCACATATAAATCTCCGCATTTCTGGTCCAGTCCAGGCCTGTCAGTTTTACCTGACTGGACTAGAAATGTACACCTTTTATGTGTTAACATACCAAGAACATTTTAAGGGACTTGGCCAAGTAGTTACCTATATCAAAAGATTACTACACTGTACTTAGTTTACTATAGCATAAAATGTGTCATACTTTCTATATTTATACAGGCGCATGGTCAGGACCTGGGGGTTGTGATTACTATACAAGAGTACATATCACACCACAGTGCATAGGTAAGAGATGCCAGTTTTAAATATATATGTATGAAGGACCAACAACTTAGTGCAACTGCAACAGAGCTAAATAAAAAAAATACATCCACAAAATGGGCTATGCACAGTTTCTTAATGATCCAATAGAAAACTATTTATTAAACATCATAATTATCCGTGACACAAACACTGAGAACCACATAAGGCAGAACATCTAAAAAGGGTTTCTGCGCAGAAACAGACAAATTTAAAATCTGAAGGGCCATCAAAATTCCGCTATCCAATGGCTATACTTGCTTGCGGGAGCGGCGGTCATACTGACTCAATTCGCCCTCGCAGTCAAGCGCCCATTACATCCATTTTGTGGATGTATTTTTTGATTTAGTTGCGATTACTATAGTCAGAGTTTACTATAGCAAGATGCCTAGTTGTATATAAAAATAGATAAAATACACACACACCACACCTATACACATACATACACAGACCACACCTATACACACACACACACACACACACACACACACACATACACACACATACACACACCACACCTATACACACACACACACCACACACCTATACACATACATACACACACAGACCACACACCTATACACATACACAGACCACACCTATACACATACACACACACCACACCTACACACATACACACACACACACCTACACACATATACACACACACACACCTACACACATATACACACACATATACACACACACACACACATACACACACACACACACACACACACACCACAGAGTCTTGCCAATCCCCCTACCTGCCATCCTCCACTGACCCCATCCAAGGGCACAGGGAGTTATTTTGGAGATTCTTACACAGTGACACAGTGTCATCTGTCATTTGTAATCTCTGTCAGTGTGCCAATCTGCTGTACTAATCCCATCTGTAACTCTGTGCTGCCCTGTTGTAATCCCATCGTTAATCTTCTGCCAATCTATTACACTGTGATAACAGAGAGCTGTGCCAGGCTGCAGCAATCCCTTCCACCAGCGCCTGCGCTGGTTACACACGTCCGTCTCTGACGCCGGTTTCTTTCATTACAGCTGGAATGCTTAGCTGGATCTTGGCTAATGCTAGATACACACGGTGTGTTCCTGCACTCGATTAGCCCGTCGATTCGCGCCGACTCGATTATTTCCGACATGTCCGATTCACGTTTCCATGGATTGTTAGGTCGATTTGGCATACTTTACATGTAAATCGACCTAACAATCATCGAAATGCGCTCGGAAATGCTCGGAAATAATAGAGTCGACGCGAATTGAGCGGCGCATCGAGTGCGGGAACGCACTGTGTGTATCCAGCATTAGGGCCAGTCCACACTTGTCCGATTCCAGATCGGATCAGAGTCAAACGGATCCGTTTTTCTGAAAAACTGATCCGTTTGACACGGATCTAATCTGAATGGTAGGGTACATTCCGCATCCGCACGTCGATCACCTCGGTACATACGCATCGCCGCTCACCTGTCTCGCCGCCACCACTCGTCCCACCATTCATCCTGCCACTCGGGTCCCTTCCACAGCCTGGAGGCCAGCAGAAGCATCTCCATAGGCTGCAAAGGCCAATTCTGCCTAGCAACAGGGAGAATTTTCATTGGTTGAACATGAACCAATGAGAATTCTCTTTTGCTGAGGATTCCCACCGGTCTATTGCAGCCCAATGGAGGATCCCATGCTTCTGTCGGCCTCCGGGCTCTTTAGAATGGACCTATCAGCGGTGATGGACGGCTGGATGCTGAGGTATGCCGTCCCAACGGCGACGGGATGCAGCCGAAACAGGGGATGCAGATGTGGCGACTACCCTAGTGAGAGCGGACAGTGTCCATTCTCATAGGCTTGAATTGGACACAGTTTCCCCTCCAGTGCGGGAAAAAGTGTAAAGTCCGGACTCTCCGCGGTGTTTTCTTTCCGTGCAAAAAGGATCACACACGGATTACACGAGTGGAAGCGGGTCTTATTTTTAACATATGATCCACTTCCAGAGTTTCTGCAGAGCTTTAAAAACGAATCCCAGGGATACGTTTTTAAAACAAGTGTGAACTGGCCCTAAATAGAGTGTTTATTTAAAATTTTCTTTACCACACTGAAATTACTATACAAAACTTAAAAAGTTGATGCTGCTTGCAGATGAATAGCCTACATATACAATGAGTATAGAAAACAATCACCTCCTTAAAGGGGCACTATGGCGAAAAATTTTAAAATTTAAAATATGTGCAAACGTAGACAAATAAGAAGTACATTTTCTCGAGAGTAAAATGAGCCATAAATTACTTTTCTCCTATGTTGCTGTCACTTACAGTAAGCAGTAGAAATCTGACAGAAGCGACAGGTTTTGGACAAGTCCATCTTTTCATAGGGGATTCTCAGCAAGGCTTTTATTCTTTATAAAGATATTCTCTAAAAAGGATTTAACCACCCTGGCGTTCTATTGATTGCACCAGGGGGGGCTGCGCAGCAGTATTTTTTGATTTTTTTTTTTTTAAATCATGTAGCTAGCCTAGCTCTAGCTACATGATTTTCCCTCCCTGCGGCATCCTTCCCACCCCTCCGATTGCAGCCGCCGATCAAACCCATCCGGAAATCCAGTTCTGAACAGGATTTCCTTTAGGGTTTCCCCCGAACGGCGCTGCCTGGCACTAATTGGTCAGGCTGCACACGGGGTCTCGGGGGGGGGGGGGGGGGGGGGGTTATGGGGCCTGTTACTCGGCGGGTAGCTGACGCTAGTACGCACAGCACTAGCCGGATGCGGTCAGACAGCGTGTGCGAGAGGCAGAGGACAATCGTTGTACTTTTTTAGCCAGAAGGAGCTGCAGCACGAACGAGAGGGTGAACTTATTGGCAGAGGTTTACGCCTTGCCACGGCGCTATTTGCAGTTAAACCTTGGATCCCCTAGATACGCTGTTATCACTAGCTGTGTATTGGAGGGGCTGGCTAAATTGTGTATTCCTTCTTTCTGGAGGAATGCTTTCTTATGACATTCTATGTTTTTAAAAAAAGCTTTTTAAATAAACCAGACATTTTTACCCTATGAGGAGGCCCTCCTGTGTTGTCTATCAGCACATATAGATCTGGAGCAGCTGAAAACGGATTGTCAGTGAGGCTGCGGGGTGGTCAATACCCCGAAGGCGGTTACGGGCCCAGTTGGCCGCAGGATCTGGTGAGTCTCCCCCTGAAGGGGGGTCTGCATATTTTACATTTATCTACTGTTGTGTGAAGTATAAGCATCTCTGAGCGCTGTTCCCTCCTGAAGTTGAAATATATCTAGGAAAACGTGAAGTAAAAAGCGCATGTAAAAGTATAAAAAATCCAGGGGACGTCTCCTCTTGTTATTGCCAGTCGCTTCCTCCCTTAACTCCGCCCTAGGCGTTATGTCTTACTACTCATCAGGGGCTAAGCTTTAAACTTTTACATGCGCTTTTTACTTCACAGAACATTTACACCACATTTTTCTCCTTGCGGTCCCAAAGCGCCAGAGCTGCAGCCACTAGGGGCGTGATCAGTAGGCAGTAGCAGCAGTGTTAGGGAGTCTTGCCCAAGGTCTCATTTCTTTGTTACAGCTGATACAAATCTTACAATACATGCAAGAACACACCTGCACGCTGTAATCGTGTGATGTCATCCCTCTGGTTCGCCTCCTCTTTCACCACAAAAAATATATATATACATACATACAGACACACACACACACACACACACACACACACACCAGACATAGCTCAAACATCACACACACACACACACAAGGATGGCGCTTGCAGGCCCCAAATATTTCACCTTAAGGGGAGAAGGACCTATACACTATGCAAGATATACAGATATATCATGGAAATATGTTTGCCGTTATAATAAAGGACCTGATTTCAATTACTCATACACTACATGCCTTTAATATAACAACGGCTACATTTCTACAACTACATTTTGGCCTCATTGTTTGTTTATTTGCGGCTACTACAATCAACACAAAATACCGGTTATTTTGATCCAGCCGAATACAAGTTATCTTTTCATTATTGCATCTACAAAGCTCAATGTGAATACTGTATTAATGTTTGTTAATAAATGCGGCTGCTCACTATATCTTTTAAAACGTTTGAGATCTAAAACTGTATTCATAGAGATCATTGTAGCCGCAAAGTTCATAGTCAGTGGTGGGACGAAATTCCGCATACCGATTTCAGGGGGAAAAGTATGTAATAGTAATATTTCAAAAATTTTGCGTAATTTTCACACAATTTTGTGAAATTTTGTGCTGACTTTAGCGATTTATATTGCTAAATTTTAAAATTATTAAAGTATTTTTTTTACTTGTACCCACTATTCTCCATAGCGTAGGTAGCAATTTTGGTGCCACTACCATGTATGGGGGCTTTGCTATTCACTGCCAAAGTCAACACGAAATTACGCGAAATTTTAGGCGAAATTATGAATCACTATACGAAATCAATTGAATTTAAAAACAGTAATTGCTTATAAGCGTAAATGCAAAAATGTAAGAGAAATTTTGCGTAATCGTAATTGGCGGATTACGATCATCACTGTTCATAGTAACTACAGTTTATATTCTTGTCCTTAAATGTGGCTACAACGATTACAGAGAATACCGTTTTTTTTTTGTTTTTTTTTAAACATTGCGGTTCCAACGATCTGACATAATACTGCTTATACATTTAAAATAAAATGCGGCTACAATGACCACGCCAAATACCGGTTATACCCTTCAAAAATTGCAGCTACAACAATCTCACCGAGTACCATGGTTAAGGTCAGGCACCACCATGGGGGATTAAGGTTTGACTTCAGAGGTGTGGAGGCTTAAGTTTAGGCCCCACAATGGGGGGTTAAAGTGGATCCGAGGTGAACTTTTACACATTGCATAATTGTGTTCCTTTCCTATTGTTTATAGGGCATTCCTCAAGCCAAATACTTTTTGGTTTTTGTTTTAATACTCTAATTCCCTATAAACTAACCAAGCCACGCCCACAGGTTTTCAGAGAGCCTTGGCAGTAGCAAGGGCTCATGGGAGCTCAGTCTGGGCAGGAGGAGGGGGGGGGGTGTTACTAGCCACTGATTTCAGAGGCAGAGGGGAGGAGGGAGGAGGAGAGGGGATTAGGCTGATGGCTCAAGATGCAGATAAGCCTGTCTCTGTGTAATGTTTACAAACAACATGGCTGCTGTCGTATCACAGGAATAAATAATCATATTCTATTAAAACTGTTTGCAGCTAGATTTACTGTGTAAATCATCTAAACTTTAGATAAGATATATAGACAATTTACTTGTTATAGTTAGTTTTTCATCTTTGATCCGCTTTAAGGTTAGGCACCACCGTGGGGGTAAGGTTAGGCTCCAGGGAGTTTGAGGGTTAGGCACCACCATGGGGGAGGCCATTAGGCATCAGGGGGGTTAAGGATAGGCAACAATATGGGGATTAAGGTTAGGATTAGGGTTATATTCTAATAGCGGCTACATCCGATGCCTTTTGTAAATGAAATCACTCTCATTGACTACAAACAGGTGCCGTTTTTTAAACAAAAATCCCACTTATTGGCTACATTCGGCACCCTTTTATAAATGAAATCACGTTTATCGGCTACATATGACGCCCTTTTAGAAATGCAATCACGTTAAGTGGCTACATCTGGCAGTTTGGGTTTGCTTGGCAACACTGCTCAAATCATAACATTTTTATTACCTCTCCTTTGAGGTGAATATTTTTCAACAAGGAGTTGCTAAATGCATCCATATCATGAGCTGTCAAGAGCATCTCTTGGTACCCTACTACTATTACAATGTGAGTTTAATTTCTGCCATTAGTTTATAAATGGAGCAGTGTACTATTTTATTGTTGCAAATTAGCATAAATCAACTGCTATTTGAATGATTTATTATTAGTTTTTATAAGGAATTTATGTATGTATTTACCCCTCACAGTATGATGCCATTTTTTCCAGGCATAATACTGCTAAGTCTATGAAATGCGTTATGCAAGGCCAATTAAACCTTGTGCAAAAACAAAAGACTTACCTTTTTAGAAATCAAGTACTCACACACAACACAACTTTTTTCTCTTGCGATGCTATCCGTTTTTTACAGGCTACGCACCACAAGGTGTCACTGTAAATGTAGCCATCATCAGGGTAAAACGGTTTAAATAATCTACCTGGAATTTTTTAATGAGCAAGTGGGGGCAACTAAATACATATTAGACGTTTTATTATGTTTAAAGCAGGTCCCCAACTCATGCAGTTTTGAGCCAGGCCTCTCTTTAGCTTCATTCAGGCAGAGTAGTGCACAGCAGATGGTCACCAGGTGGCACCATGCCGCTCTTACAGCCGTTGGCCTTGCTGCCTCATCCTCCGTATGGCGCTTGATGCTGGGCAGACCATGGCTGTAATGAGAGGATGGCTGGCACCACCTTGTGATGATCTATGGCGGTACTGTGCATGATTGAAAGGAGAGAAAAGAGAGGCTAGGCTCATGGACCAGCTCACCTGATGATATGACTGCTCTACTGTGCGCTGCTCTGCATGGAAATATAGGATGCACTGTGTTGAGGGTAGTTTCAGGTTTGGGGGGCCTTGGCCAAGTTAAAAAGTGCTCGTGTGAGTTAGGAGGCCCAATTCCACATGCCTTCACCTCTCCCTAATCCTCTCTTACCCCCTTCACACCCCCTGCCTCTGATACAAACACAGGCATCAAGACCAGGGCAACCCCAGGATTTTCAGGGGGGGGGGGGGGGGGGGATTCCTGAAAGGTCTCCCTCAGCCACGCACAATACAGCATAATAATATAGTAGGACATCATGCTGGGTACACATAATGCAATTTCCCGTCCGAATGACAGGATCTGACAATTATTTCCTAAGTGTCCAATCTGCTCCCGATAAACGGGATCAATTAGGAGCAGTTTGGATACAGATAATAATAAGGGCAGCCGACATTGGTAATGAAGGGGAAAGTGAAGCATTCAGCCAGAGAACATGGCTGTACTCATACCTGACTGTTAGGTTCCCCAGAGCTGCTCCTTGCTCTGTACACACACTGCTGCTCCATGCTCTGTACACATGGTGCTGCTGCTCCATCCAAAGTCAACTGTAGCAGGGAAAGAAAGGGGGCAGTGCTGTGAGCTGCAGGATGCCTGCAGATATTCTGGTATCTCAATGTGCACCTGTCCCCAGACACTGTATCTGCACTGGTCTGAGGGGGGATTCTGGGCAGCTGTAATCGCCTGCTGCGTTTGTCTATGAAGTCCACCAGCACGCCACAAAATGTCCCCCCAGAAAACCACCACATGGTCACCCGAGACAAAACCACATGCCCCACGGGAATACATTTACACTGCAAAGCATTCCTCCTCACCTTGGGCTGAAAATATTTGGGGATCCCTTTATTAAAATGGTATGCATCTTTTTTTTATTTTTTTTTTATTTTTTTTAGTTATTTTGAAGGTTATTCAAAAAATGCTGAATTTGTTCAGTGTTTTGCCATTTCCCCTAAACATAAGTTTGAAAAGAAACAAATATTTATTTCGAAAACATTGTCAGATAAAAAAACAAAAAACACTATCTCAAATTCAGATATTGCATAGCGCAAAAAAGAAAAAAAAAAAAAAAAAGCAGCATTAAAATGCAGAACTTGCTCGGGCCTTCAGAGGATTATATAATGCCAACCCGCTGAACTTTCCCAGCCACTGTGCCAGCTTATGGTATTGTACTGCTGATCACACGTGCGGACATCATTATTGAATTTCATCATCGTATTACTTTTGAGTATTCATGCCTTGTCATAATGTTTGCTTCCTCTCAGAATTTATGTCCTTGCAGCATAAGAACAAAAAAAACAACAACAACAAAAAAAATTTAAAAAAAATTATGGACTTCAAACAAGACTTAAATCTCTGCCCTGTTGTGAAATATCTGCGTACACTCTTTTCAGGAATGGCATCACACACGCGTCACTAGGCGTTCTAGTGTACATCCAAAAAGGGAAACAGGGAAATCTGGGCATCAGGTGAAGCTGCGAGTAGAATATCTGCCAATAACCTACAATATGGCGCTAGATAATTACGATACTAGAATATCGGTAATTTTACTGTGATTCTATTATCTGTTTACCTAACCTTCCCCTCACGCTAACCATCCCTCCAGGGCTGTGGAGTCTGAGCAATTTTTGGGTGCCTGGAGTCGGAGTCAGGAAAAAAATGCACCGACAGACTCCTAATAATTTTAAACTGTATTTAAAATAGAAAATATGATAGATGTTCTAGTTATCAGATAATAGTCATAAATAATTTATATATACAGTAATAGCTGTGCTTAGTCCACAAAAATGAAATAAACCAATCAAAAAATAGTTACTTGTGCTGCTTCAATAAAGCAGTCCCCGTATTTTTAAAGTCAGATATACATATCTGATTGTGACTGTATATAGGATGTGTACACAGGAATCGCTTATATATGTTACGGCCAGAACCCGAAGTTTGGCCACTTCTAGTTCTGGCCGGCCAATGTGCGAAGTGGCCACTGCGCTGCGGCCAATGTTAGAAATGGATTGATTCCTGTGACATTAATATATCTTCTGGCCCCAGCGCAGCGGGCAAATGTATAACCACTTAGTTAATTCAATGCAATTAAGCCGGCGGCAATGTAACAATTCAAGCCGCCGGCTTTTTCTCTGCCTCTCTCTCCTTCTCCCCCCGCCTCTCTCTCCTCCTTCCCCCCGCCTCTCTCGCTCTCCTACTATGGGCAGCCGGCGGGGACACGAGTGTCACCCCCCCCCCCCCTGGAGTCGTTCGTCACGGCAGGGAATCCTGCCGTTCTTGCAGAGCGGGTGCTGGCAGAAGCAATGTCTGCAGCCTCCCCGCTCTGCTTTCCTGGTGCGACGAACGACTCTCGGGGACACGCGTGTCCCCGCCGGCTGGCCATAAGAGGAGAGAGAGAGAGGCAGAGAAAAAGCCGGCGGCTTGAATTGTTACATTGCCGCCGGCTTAATTGCAACAAATTAACTAAGTGGTTATACGTTTGCCCGCTGCGCTGCGGCCAGAAGATACATTCATGTCACAGGAATCAATCCATTTCTCACATTGGCCGCAGCACAGCGGCCACTTCGCACATTGGCCGGCCAGAACCCGAAGTGGCCGGCCAGAACTAGAAGTGGCCAAACTTCGGGTTCTGGCCGTAACATATATACTAAATAACATCTATGCTGTAAGAATAAAGCCTGATGTGTAGCCGTGTCACTAATATGGTCAATGAGATGGAAATCATTCTGCGTTGAGGCTGGTTTATACAAATGTATGCACTCCCTTTGCTCATGAAATCAAATAATTTGATATGTTAACATTTAGTTTGATGACTACGAATTAAAGGGTACCTGAGATGGATGAAAAGAAAAGTTTTATACATACCTGGGGCTTCCTCCAGCCCCCTTCAGGCTAATCAGTCCCTTGCTGTCCTCCTCCGCCACCTGGATCTTCTGCTAGAAGTCCCGGTAATTCAGCCAGTCAGTGCAGTCTGGCCGCGTGCTGCTCCCACAGCCAGGAGCATTCTGCACCTGCGCAAAAGTGCTGCGCAGGTGTAGTACGCTCCCGGCGGCGGAGTGTGTGCATGCAAACTAAGCAAGACTGGCTCAAGTACCTGGACCCAACTACCTCTGTGGATTTCTACAAAACATGCACTGTTGGTTGGCCTTGAGGACAGGTTTGGGGAATACTGAGATAGGGTATTTCCAGCGCAGCACACCGCACGCCATGTAAACTACCCCACACAGACTTTCATTGCCCTAGCATTAGGCTATAGCAAAATGCCGTACCACACTGTGCCAGTGTGTAGGGCTCCTTAGACTGCCATGGATGTCTATAGGCATGTGTGTTTCCGCACCCATGCACCACGGACGTTTTAGCACAAAACTCCTTCCTGCTGCAGGGGACATCTACACTGGTTTTTTGTTTCCCAATATTCCTGTGTCGTGCATGTCTGGAGGCATTTAGGAGAAAGTTTTGAGCCAGCGCCATCTTTCTACTTGACTTGTGATATGCAAATTATTTGATGTTGATGTAAAACTGTGCAAATATTACTGCAAATCTATGCAGCTTGAAAATGGGCCTTTTAAATGCACCCACTGCAAGATTTGGTTAGTTAATTTACATTTCAGATTTTTATAATAATTAGCCTATATCTGCATAACTCTCAATCATCTCAAATGTATTTACATCTCAGTGACATTCCCTGTAGACTAATGTGGACATTGGTGCATGAAGATTTAGGCAAGACATTTAATCCATTCAATTGCAGCACGGAATTCCCTTTTTGAATCCCAGCCAGGGCCCAGGGTCCCACATGCCAAAAACAATCAGATAAGTTAACTGGCTTCCAAATTTGGCCCTAAACTACAATACATCCACTACACTTTACTAACATAGAGATATGACTATGGTAGACATTAGATTGTGAGCTTCTCTGAGGCAATCCAGGCAGATGGGGCTGGAGGAAGACCCAGGTATGTATAACATTTTGATTTTATTCAGCTCTGAGTCCCTTTAAGTGTTAAGATACTATACTATGTCCAGTGCTGCTGAAGATGTCGGCACAATATATATGCTTAATAATATTAATAATAATTATGTAGCTTTTAAAAATCTTTATACTGACAGTCTTATGCTGGGAATACACCATGAGTTTTTTCGACAGACAGATGGCTCGATAGATCATTTCCGACACGTCCGATCTGATTTCAATCGTTATTATGAACGATTTTTTCATAGAAGTGAATGGAAATCGATCGGAAAGTAAATCTGCCCAAACAAATTCATCATGTATTCCCTGCATAAGGGTTCAAATTTAAGTAACGTAGTAAAGAACAATACAGTGATTGTTCTTTACTACGTTACTTATCTCATTACTGGTCACACAATGTTCCTTCACTAAAAGTGACATTCTCAAAGGAACTCTTAATTGATTTTTGCGACCATTTTAAAGCAAAGATACTGACGCCACACTTTCTCATATAGAAGTAGCAGGACCCACAAATGTAATTATAAAATAAGACCTGGCAAATATTGTTAAAAAAAAAAAAAAGAGAAATCCAATGTACCTGTCAGGTTATTCAATAGTTTTTCCATGTTCATTGTTGCAAACAGTCCCTCATCAGATTAGGACACCGTGACATGCTGTGACTGCAGTAAAAACATAACAAAGATTGTTACAATGCCATTTAAAGCTTTGACAAATTCTAAGTCATTGCAGTACATCTTATTCAAGGACAGAACTGGCTTCGGCAAAGCATGTATTGAGCAAGCATATCTCGCTCCCAGCAGGAGACTGATGAAACTGTAAACTGCTGAGATCGGAACATACCCCAAGGCCAGTTCTCCCTTCCTACACGCTATTTGGTATTAACGATCCCGCCGACTACGCCAACTCTTCTACAAAGGCTAGAAGGCCATTTGTGGCAATAATGAGCACATGGCAGTGCAAGGCAGGATTAGTTACAGTTCTTTACCTAGTATGGGCTCTTTTTTTGTTTTTTTTGTTGCAGCAATACTCCCCTCACTTTGAAATCTGTGACATGGAAATCCCCATCCAATGGAAAAGTCTGTTGCACCCTTTTCTCCTTAACCCATCTCTTAAACGAGTCTGAAAATTATAGTAAAGTTTACAAATTGAGAAATTCCCCCCACATTTTCTGGTGTTTGATAGAATTTGTGAATCAGTCTTCGGGAAGACTTACATCAAACTCATTCAGTCTTCACTTCTTATAAAACAATCAATAGATGTAACTTAATTTATTAAGCTTCTTCTGAACTGGAGAACATTGAAGAACGTGAGTGATCCTGCAATCTCTAATGATTTATGCCATGTGTGATTTTAGTGACAGGTCATCCCTTAAGAATGACTGTGAAATAGACAAAAGATTGCACTCATCTAATGAGGTTATACTTCATGTCAATCTCAATCAGCTCTGCAATTTCTTACACCCGCATTTATGAATAATACAAGAGGTTTCTTTAAATTCCTCCGTCTGGCTGCCAATACTTGGATATGGAAAGTGCAAATCATCTTGTGACACGTCCTTGTCACCCAACTGTCTTGAAAGAAGAGGTTATTATATGAAGGTGCAGAGAAAGCTAATGGCACAATTCAATAACCATTTTACACAAAGGATGCTACAGTTGTAACCATCACAGTCCTGGAACCTAAAGCTCCAAAATGTCTTGAATGATGATTGTTTTAGAGGACAGTCTGGCAGAAAGCAGTGCCAGTCGCTGCTCACTGGTCTCGGCCAAGCTAGATGTATAGCATGGAAAAGAGAGAGTAAGAAAAGTTATGAGGACAGCGGCAGATTGATGATCACCACAAATGATAGTTTAAGCTGTCAAAGTGTATGTATGTACAGTGGGTTGCAAAAGTATTTGGCCCCCTTGAAGTTTTCCACATTTTGTCACATTACTGCCACAAACATGCATCAATTTTATTGGAATTCCACGTGAAAGACCAACACAAAGTGGTGTACACGTGAGAAGTGGATCGAAAATCATGCAGGATTCCAAACATTTTTTACAAATAAATAACTGCAAAGTGGGGTGTGCGTAATTATTCGTCAATACTTAGAACCACCTTTTGCTGCAATTACAGCTGCCAGTATTTTAGGGTATGTCTCTACCAGCTTTGCACATCTAGAGACTGAAATCCTTGCCCATTCTTCTTTGCAAAACAGCTCTAGCTCAGTCAGATTAGATGGAAAGCGTTTGTGAACAGCAGTTTTCAGATCTTGCCACAGATTCTCGATTGGATTTAGATCTGGATTTGACTGGGCCATTCTAACACATAGATATGTTTCATTTTAAACCATTCCATTGTTGCCCTGGCTTTATGTTTAGGGTTATTGTCCTGCTGGAAGGTGAACCTCTGCCCCAGTCTCAAGTCTTTTGCAGTCTCCAAGAGGTTTTCTTCCAAGTTTGCCCTGTATTTGGCTCCATCCATCTTCCCATCAACTCTGACCAGCTTCCCTGTCCCTGCTGAAGAGATGCACCCCCCGAGCATGATGCTGCCACCACCATATTTGACAGTGGGGATGGTGTGTTCAGAGTGATGTGCAGTGTTAGTTTTCCGCCACACATAGCTTTATGCATTTTGGCCAAAAAGTTCCATTTTGGTCTCATCTGACCAGAGCACTGTGAGAATCCGCTTAGCTGCCTGTGCAGGCAGGCAGCTTTTTGACCATTGTTTAGGTTTGCATGCTGCAGGACTCTGGAAAGAAGAGCTTCTGTCAGTTTTGCAGCTTGTGCTTGCAGAGGAATTTGCATACGTTGTCATGCAAATTGCCTGGCCACATTCATTGGAGGCGTGTACTATAAGTACTATGTCTTTCCCACAATGCTTGGCTGGTCATAAGGAGTCTTCCTGTGAAACACTCTGGAGAGTGTCAGCCATGCTCTTTGTTTGAAGATCAGCTTAGAGTAATTCCTGGAAACTGTGCTAGGCAGGTTCCCTAGTGCAGTTAGGATTGTTTATCTGTTTTGTTTGTCTGTTGCGATTGTCCTGTCCCAACGGTGGTCGACAGGAAATTGTTCTGATCTCTGTTCTTGGAGTATAGCTGGTGCAGCGGTTGCTACCAGCTATCTCTTCTGTTCTGTCTCCTTGGATCGCGCTAGCCACTTTGCGCTAGCGCTGTGGATCCTTCTGTTCTGCCTCCCTGGATCGCACTAGCATCCTGCGCTTGTGCTGTGGATCCTTCTGTTCTGCTACTCTGTACCTGGATCGCACTCGCTTCGCGCTAGTGCTGTGGATTCTTCTGTTCTGTCTTCCTGGATCGCGCTAGCCACTTTCGCTAGTGCTGTGGATCCTATCTCTCGCTTGTCCCTGTTTTCGTGTGTCTGTCTTGTCTGCTACGACCGCTTGCTGGAGGCTCGGTGAGGTAACCGTTAAGCAAGCGTTCGCGTCCTCTGTTTCGTGTTTGACTGTCGATGGTTAGTTAGGCGTGCTGGTCTCTGTTGTGCTTATCACGTGGAGACTGCGCATAACCGCGTGCACTGTTGCGAATGAGTGCGGTGTTCGCGGTTAGCTAGCGTTTGTTATTTTCCGCATCTCCTCATTGTATGATTTGCTGTGCCTTTGCTATCCTCGTATTCTGTTCTGATCTGCCTTGTGTCACTTCTGGCAATCGCCTTTCTTGCGGTTGCATTTCTGTTTCGTATCTGCTGTTGTGTGTGCGCGATCGCGGGGTGGCGACTAGATTGGCGCACACACATACAACCTGTCCCTTTGCTCGTTCTCATTCACAATCGCTTCTCTTGCGATTGCGTTCTGCGCTTCGTACAATTCCTGTCTGGCATTTGTGGAGGTACAGAGGATTGGTTCCTCTGCACTCCCCAGCGCCATCTGCCGACAGGAATTTCCCTCTACGGGTGCGTAGCACCTTTTGCTGGGTGCCTGCAATTATACGCTTGTGGAGGATTTCCGCCGTATCAGCGCACGCGTTGTGCGCTGCTCACGGAGAAAGTTCCACAACCGTTACAAGCACCTTCTACCACATGGTTGCTGTGTCCCCCACATGGCTTGTGGTAAACTGCAAACGGGACTTCTTATGCTTTCTGTTAACAATGCCTTTCTTCTTTCCACTCTTCCATAAAGGCTAACTTTGTACAGTGCATGACTAATAGTTGTCCTATGGACAGAGTCTCCCACCTGAGCTGTAGATCTCTGCAGCTCATCCAGAGTCACCATGAGCCTCTTGACTGCATTTCTGATCAGCGCTCTCCTTGTTCGGCCTGTGAGTTTAGGTGGATGGCCTTGTCTTGGTAGGTTTACAGTTGTGCCATACTCCTTCCATTTCTGATTGATCGCTTGAACAGTGCTCAGTGGGATGTTCAAGGCTTTGGAAATCTTTTTGTAGCCTAAGCCTGCTTTAAATTTCTCAATAACTTGATCCCTGACCTGTCTGGTGTGTTCTTTGAATTTCATGGTGTTGCTCCCAATATTCTCTTAGACAACTTCTGAGGCCCTCACAGAGCAGCTGTATTTGTACTGACATTAGATTACACACAGGTGCACTCTATTTAGTCATTAGCACTCATCAGGCAATGTCTATAGGCAACTGACTGCACTCAGATCAAAGAGGGCTGAATAATTATGCACACACCACTTTGCAGTTATTTATTTGTAAAACATGTTTGGAATCATGTATGATTTTCGTTCCACTTCTCATGTGTACACCACTTTGTGTTGGTCTTTCATGTGGAATTCCAATAAAATTGATTCAGGTTTGTGGCAGTAATATGAAAAAATGTGGAATACTTTTGCAACCCACTGTATGTATGTATGTCTATCAATGAACCTTTAAAACCACTTTATCATGCAAATGATAACATCATCTGCAGAAGCCGTCACTAGAGGAATCCATAGATCAGGTGAGCCGGTGCTACCATTGCACTTTATTATACACGGAGGGGACACAGGCAGGCAGAGAGGGGGACACAGGGGGACACAAGTGGGCAGAAGAGGGACACAGGGTGACTGTTATGTAACAGGATCTGTTGACCGCACCATTGAGATATAAACCACCCAAGCACAGAGTCTAAATGACCACGGCATTTCACCAGCGTCCCCCTAGTGGAGACTATGGACTTTGCTGCCTAGTCCCCACTAGGTTGCGCTTAAGGTAATCCCTCAGTAGTTTGGAGAACAGGAGACACCGCGTTGCGGAGTAAAGAACCAAGGCGAGGTATCAGAATCAGCAAGCAAAAGTCGTAGTCCATCAGTTCAGAGGTCAGGGCAGGCAGAGTTTAATCACGGACGGGTAGACAAGTAATGGGTTGGGGCAAGCGGAGATCAGACGTGAAGAGGAACAAGCCAAGGTCAATAACGGGTAATCAAATCAGAGTAACTGCGGACAGAGTACTAAGTAACACTGCTGGCAAGCTGTACAGACAATTCCACTACTTATGTCAAACTATCTGCAGACCCTACCTCCACTTTTCAGAAAAAATTTAGGAATTTGCTAAGAGGAGGAGTGATGTCAGGCTTCCTGGATAACAAATTGGGGGAAGATTTGTTCCCTGAATATCCGAGGAGACCTGTGATTTACTTCCTGCCTAAGGTCCATAAGTCCCTGGTGGACCCCCCGGGCCGGCCCATTGTCTCCGGGAGGGGCTCTGTAACAGAGCCTCTCTCAAAATACCTGGACCATGCCCTTAGACCTCTACTGTACTTTGTTCCATCGTATCTGAAGGACACTACGCATGTCCTTAGAATGGTCGAACAAGTTAAATGGTGTAAAGGGGACAGCCTTGCAACCATTGATGTGGTTAACCTGTACAACAGGATACCACAAGAAATGGGTGTTCGGTTGGTCCAAGAGATGTTATTGGCCACCAAGTTGGTGGATCAATCGGAAAGTGATTTCTTAGCTGAATGCCTTAGGTTCGTCCTGGGACATAATGCGTTTAAATTCGGTGATGTCTGGTACAGACAAATATCGGGGACGGCAATGGGGACAGCGGTGGCCCCCACATTTGCCAATATTTTTTTGGCTAAGTGGGAGGAAAAATACATCTACGGGGACAGCAATCCCTATAGATGTGATCTGAGGGCATGGTCCAGGTATGTTGACGATGTGCTGGTCATTTGGGGTTCCACCAGGGACCGATTTAATTCCTTCATGGAATATTTGGACCAAAATGACAGAAACATGCTATTCACGGGCGAGTGGGGTGGAGATATGGTCAACTTCCTTGACCTCACTCTAGAGGTACACGATGGTGAGTTAATCTCTCGGGGACATAGGAAGGCGACAGCTACAAACTCGGTTCTACATCACCAGAGTTACCATCCCTCCCATGTAAAATCAGCCATCCCGTACAGCCAATATCTCAGATTGAGAAGGAATAACTCTAAGGATAGGGATTTTGAGTCACAGGCAGTTGAAATGACCAACAGATTCGTTGAGAGAGGCTATGATACACAGGAATTGGAGTCAGCTCTAGATAAGGCTAGAAGAATCAATAGAGAGAGTCTGTTAAAGGACAAAACAGCAGAACCCGAGGATAGGTTCGTGATGACTTTTGACTTCACACCTATGGCCAATAGAGTGAAGGAAATCATAAATAAAAATTGGTACATTTTGCAGCAAGATGGTGGATTCGGTCCCAGAATCCACAATCCTCCAATGGTGGCCTATAGAAGGGGCCCCACTTTGGGGTCCTTTGTAACCAGAAGTGAATTTGTAAAACCTCAGATAAAAACCTGGTTAGGCACAAAAAGGATGCAGGGTTGCTTTCCATGTGGACATTGTCCCACGTGTGAACATGTTGACAAGATTAAGAATGTAAGATTGGGTCACATTAATTTTCAAATTAAAGATTTTATAACCTGTAGAACCGAGTTTGTGGTATACGCCCTCCTATGTCCCTGTTTATTCTTTTATATAGGGAAAACCACCCGCCCAATGAGGGAAAGATTGGTAGAACACATTAGGTTTATTAGAAAGGGTAAAGGTGGAGTCCCAAGGCTTGTGGAACATTTTAAAGAGGTGCATCAAAGTGACCCCTCTTATTTAAAGATGGTAGGACTATTCTCTGTAGTAACCCCTAGAAGAGGGGGAGATAGAGAGAAACTGCTTTCTCAAAAAGAATCGACTTGGATCTCGAGGACTGAAGCAATGGGCCCATTGGGGTTCAACGATAGAAATGAATTTAGCGTTTTTTTGCAGAAATATTAAGAGTTTAGTGGCATAAATTGCACTCTCCTTGCCTTCACCTGACTTTGGGGTGTCACTCTCTGTGGTATCTCTCTTTTTCTCTCTAGTCCTTCATAAGCATAACTAACCCTAATAAGCATGCGTAACTTTTCTTTACCTTGGTAATGGGATCTTCCCCTTTAAGTGATGAATATATGTCTTTCACTCAAGGTTTCCCCTGGACATCTTGCTCAAGTGCGGCCTGGATACTCGCAAACTCACCCTTGGCTGTGTGGAGCCCATTGCATGGTACACAATGACTGCTTCTGACGGGGGCGGTCTCTGACCTTCTTCCGGGTGGACGCAGCAAAACTAGGATTCTAGTAAGTTGCCATGACAGCGACGCTTGTACAAGCGCCGCTGAGCGTGGTGACGTGACCATGATTGCCACCAGCATGAGGCTGCGCTCAGTGATGACGCGCGCCCGTGCTGGAGGACTTGGGCCAATCACGGACCAGAGGTAAAGAAGTGGGCGTGTGTCACAACACGTACTTTAAGCGCCCACTCGGTCTGCGGCATTGAGCCTTATCCCCGCCGCGGAGAGCAGCGGTCCACGAGGAAGCTACTTAAGCGAAACAATTGTCGACCCGACAGGTCTCTGTGGGTGGTTTGATCCGACTGACGGTGATGTATTGCTGATACTTCCACTGTACCATTTTGTCTATTGAATTGCGGAGCTTGCAAATAAATATGACAGTTTAAACACCAGCTGGTGCCCATGTGAGGATATTGTTTTTGATGACAAGCTGTACAGACAGACAGCACCAGTGTGCAGGGCTGGTGAGTTTAAATAGGCACACTGGTGCCAATTGTGAACGCCACGCATGCGCACGAAAATTCGAGTCTGCATACTGCGCATTCAAACGGAAATCCGCATCACAGCTGCACACGCGAACTAACTGATGCGTGCATTTGCGCATGCAAACTAACGGACATCTGCAATTGTACATGTGCAACCCTGTGGTAAATCTACCGCTGACATCACACCAAAGGGCGTAATGCCATGACACAGACACACAAAATGCCGGCTAGTCTTGCATGCACGCGTGCAAGAAGACGGCCGACAAGAGCAAGGATGGACATCCCGGGAGGACAGCCGGTAGGCATGACAGTGACACAGGCAGGGAGAGGGACACAGGAGGACAAGCGGGCAGAGAGGGGGACAAAGGAGGACACAGGAGAGCAGAGAGAGGAACAGAGGCGGGCAAAGAGGGGGGCACGGGGACACAGGAGTGCAGAGAGAAGGAACAAACGACACCAAAGGGGGACAGAAGAAGAAACAGGAGGGCAGACAGGCCCATGGGGGGCCAAATAGGAAACAGTGGAGAACACAAATAGGACAGAGGACACAGGGGGACAATAGGGGACACAGGAGGACACATGGGGGCACAATAATTGGGGGGAGAACATCTACAAGATGCTCCTGAACTATGGATGCACCAGGTTTAGTATAATTCTTTTTTCCTTGTTTTTTTGCCCTCTAAACCTAGGTGCGTTTTATAGTCCTGAGCCTCTTCTATCCTGAAAAATACGGTAATTTATCAAAAAACTGCATGGCAATTCACTAAGATTTTTCCCTTGTGCAGTATTTTATTGCAGTACAGGGAAAATGGATGAAAGATGTGATACAGACAGCATTGCTTATTATACTGACAAGTAGAGAGCAAGTCCAAGCTGCATGAAATTAACATACCATTTATATCTGCTCAAAACCATTAGTATCTTATTTATCATTTTTAATGACTACATTATGTTGTTATTGAAATGTTGTTAAAATTAGGGAAATATATTATTATTACATTTCCTGTAATCCTGAATAGTGTAATTAGTTTTCCGCTTTCCTCAGCTCTGTTTCCCCCCTTCTATAACCTTCCAAATGGGTGTCAGTTACCAACAGCTCCAGGCTGGAGACACGGAACATCTCACTTGTGTTACCGCATGTGATAATCTCTGTGAATTCACATTTACTGACAGCTCCAGGCTGGAGACACCGAACATCTCACTTGTGTTACTGCATGTGATAATCTCTGTGAATTCACATTTACTCACAGCTCCAGGCTGGAGACACCGAACATCTCACTTGTGTTACTGCATGTGATAATCTCTGTGAATTCACATTTACTCACAGCTCCAGGCTGGAGACACAGAACATCTCACTTGTGTTACTGCATGTGATAATCTCTGTGGATTCACATTTACTGACAGCTCCAGGCTGGAGACACGGAACATCTCACTTGTGTTACTGCATGTGATAATCTCTGTGAATTCACATTTACTCACAGCTCCAGGCTGGAGACACCGAACATCTCACTTGTGTTACCGCATGTGATAATCTCTGTGAATTCACATTTACTGACAGCTCCAGGCTGGAGACACGGAACATCTCACTTGTGTTACCGCATGTGATAATCTCTGTGAATTCACATTTACTGACAGTTTCAGGCTGGAGACACCAAATGTCTCACTCGTGTTACCGCATGTAATCATCTCTGTGAATTCATATTTACTGACAGCTGCAGGCTGGAGACACCGAACATCTCACTTGTGTTACCGCATGTGATAATCTCTGTGAATTCACATTTACTGACAGCTCCAGGCTGGAGACACCGAACATCTCACTTGTGTTACCGCATGTGATAATCTCTGTGAATTCACATTTACTGACAGCTCCAGGCTGGAGACACGGAACATCTCACTTGTGTTACCGCATGTGATAATCTCTGTGAATTCACATTTACTGACAGTTTCAGGCTGGAGACACCAAATGTCTCACTCGTGTTACCGCATGTAATCATCTCTGTGAATTCATATTTACTGACAGCTGCAGGCTGGAGACACCGAACATCTCACTTGTGTTACCGCATGTGATAATCTCTGTGAATTCACATTTACTGACAGCTCCAGGCTGGAGACACTGAACATCTCACTTGTGTTACCGCATTTGATCATCTCTGTGAATTCATATTTACTGACAGCTGCAGGCATCGAACATCTCACTTGTGTTACCGCATGCGATAATCTCTGTGAATTCACATTTACTGACAGCTCCAGGCTGGAGACACCGAACATCTCACTTGTGTTACCGCATGTGATAATCTGTGTGAATTCCCATTTACTGACAGTTTCAGGCTGGAGATACCAAATGTCTCACTCGTGTTACCGCATGCAATCATCTCTGTGAATTCATATTTACTGACAGCTGCAGGCTGGAGACACGGAACATCTCACTTGTGTTACAGCGCACTGGCGCACGGAAGGGGGTATTCCGGGTGTACGGAATACCCCCCTGCACCGAGACCGGAAGTGGTATTTCCCATTGGCGACCTCCTCTGAATCCGAGCAGCGGCAGCTGCAGATGGTATAGCGCAGCTGCCGCCTGCTTGTGTGTGCGGCGAGGAGGTCGCTCTCTCTGACGAGCGGAGGGGGGCCCCGGACCGCGGCGCAGAATACATTACCTGTCTCGGCGGCGGCCGGCGGTGATGGCGTCCCACTGATCTCCATGGCTACAGTAGGACTCTGAAGACGTGACGTCACCGCGCCACGCATCCAGCCGCAGCGGGCACGCTCCTTCCCCTGATTGGACTGACTAGTCTTCCGTAGTGATGCTGGATGAGCTCGGGCGGTCTCTCCCCTCAGGCAAGTGCAGCCAGGGCTCACTTAGGAGGTAGGGCCGGCGCCGGGGGGGATGTTTGGAAGCCAGCCATTCTGGCTACATATACTGGGCATATACCCCTGCTTCATAACTGGGCACATATACCCCTGCTTCATATACTGGGCACATATACCCCTGCTTCATATACTGGGGACATATACCTCTGCTTCATATACTGGGGACATATACCTCTGCTTCATATACTGGGGACATATACCTCTGCTTCATATACTGGGGACATATACCTCTGCTTCATATACTGGGGACATATACCTCTGCTTCATATACTGGGAACATATACCTCTGCTTCATATACTGGGGACATATACCTCTGCTTCATATACTGGGGACATATACCTCTGCTTCATATACTGGGCACATATACCTCTGCTTCATATACTGGGGACATATACCTCTGCTTCATATACTGGGCACATATACCTCTGCTTCATATACTGGGCACATATACCTATGCTTCAACTAGGCACATATACCCCTGCTTCATATCTGGGCACATATACCCCTGCTTCATAACTGGGCACATAATATACCCCTGCTTCATAACTGGGCACATATACCCCTGCTTCATATACTGGGGACATATACCTCTGCTTCATATACTGGGCACATATACCCCTGCTTCATATACTTGGCACATATACCCCTGCTTCATATACTGGGCACATATACCCCTGCTTCATATACTGGGCACATATACCCCTGCTTCATATACTGGGCACATATTATACCGACAACATACTGGGCACATATACCCCTGCCTACATATACTGGGACATATTATACCCCTGCCTACATATACTGGGACATATTATACCCCTGGTTACATATACTGGGCACATATACCCTACATATACTGGGCACATATACCCCTGCCTACATATACTGGGCACATATACCCCTGGCTACATATACTGGGCACATATAACCCTGACTACATATACTGGGCACATATACCCCTAGTTACATATACTGAGCACATATACCCCTGGCTACATATACTGGACACATATACCCCTGCCTACATATACTGGGGCCATATACCCCTGGCTACATATACTGGGACATATACCCCCTGACTACATATACTGGGGACATATACCCCCTGGCTACATATACTGGGGACATATATCTCTTGCTACATATGCTGGGCACATATATCCCTGGCTACATATACTGGGCACATATACCCCTGCCTACATATACTGGGGACATATACCTATCTAATCTATACTGGGGGGCATATACCTATCTAATCTATACTGAGGGACATATACCTATCTAATCTATACTGGGGACATATACCTATCTAATCTATACTGAGGGACATATACCTATCTAATCTATACTGGGGACATATACCTATCTAATCTATACTGAGGGACATATACCTATCTAATCTATACTGGGGACATATACCTATCTAATCTATACTGAGGGACATATACCTATCTAATCTATACTGGGGACATATACCTATCTAACCTATACTGGGGGCAACTATATGGGCTACCTATACTGGGGGGGGACCTATAGCTGGCTACCTATACTGTGGGCACCTATATCTGTCTCCACGTTGGGGGCGCATCTTATGCCCTCGCCCTGGGTGAAATTTAGCCTAGAAACTGCTCGTATTTGGCTCCACCTACACCATGTTTTGGTCACGCCCACACACCGCTTTCAGGAATCCCCCCCTTGGAAATCCTGGATTTGCCCCTGCAGCACATGATAATCTCTGTGAATTCACATTTACTGACAGCTTCAGGCTGGAGACACCGAACATCTCACTTGTGTTACCGCGTCCGCATGTGATAATCTCTGTGAATTCACATTTATGGAGGGATGTACCTCACAATTCTGTAATTTACCTCACTGATCAGCACTTTTAGTTTTCCATGTGATAACAGCCTTAGTGACTTGACATTTAAAAAAATATTTGGTAAATGCTTAATGAATTGAAACCATAAAATTAAATCCTAGGGAATTGACCTTCGTGAATCTTATAAAATATAATCAGCGTCTCCAAACTTAAAGGTCATAGTTCATACACAAGGGTCAGGTATAGGCATGAAAATATACAAATGTCAATATAAGAGGCCCACAGCAGTGAGCTCCTAAAAATTAGCTCATGAAACCTTCAACAGAAAAAAACCCACCTTAATCATAAATCATAGCATATAAACTCCCTACACAAAAGCCACCAATCCATATGTCAGTACAGAAGAGTCATTTATCTGTCACCACTGGGGATCAGCTGATGTGGGATAAGTGTGCTTTCTGGTTGCTTGAGACGCACTGTTAAAAATAGACCTATCTAATACAGCACTTTACCCCACTCTAGATACCACAAACTCTGTATTCAATGTAAAAATACAGTAATTGAAAGTACGGTATATTAACCTTGGAGGAGCCGTGGAAACTAGTTTTTAAGCACAACAGATGAGAGCCGAGACAAGGTCTTCCAGCACCCAAGGCTGAGACACCAAAGCGCCCCTCCACCCCTCGCACCCCAGCCCTAACACACAGATTGTATTAGAGTAAGGTGCCCCGTGGCTAGTTATCTGGCGTTCAAATTCAGCAGGACTTCAATTTACACACCATTATCATACCTCCTCCATTGAGTTTCTTGACCTCACTCTATATATAGAATCCAATCACATCATGACAAAAACTTTTTTTTAAACCAGTCGATGCCAACAATTATATACATTTCAAGAGCTTTCACCACCACCCTTGGATTACTAACACCCCCTACAGTCAATACAGAAGAATACATAGGAACTGCACTGACCAATCACAATTTGATATACAATCCGAGATTCTCACAAAAAAATTCACAGATCGTCATTATCCCAAAAAACTTATCAAAGATGCAAGACATAGAGCCAAATGTTCCAACCCCCCGACCACCATTAGCCAACCTTCCTATACCACAGGCCCACCCCGGTTCATTACTCGTTACAATGCCCAACATTTGTCCATCCGCAATATTCTAAAAAATCGTTGGGACATTCTCATGCAAGACCCCTACTTACGGCCCTTATTACCCACAGCACCTCCAATTACATATAGGAGAGCACTGAATCTCCGCAACCTCCTAGCGCCGAGCAAATTACGTACAACTAATGAACTCTCCCCTCCGCAAGCACAGGAGCCTGGCTGCTTCCCCTGCAACAAGAACCGCTGCACAGCTTGCCAGTTCATCAACACCTGTGCTTCCTTTGTTTCCTCTAGCACCAATTTTCAATATCCCATAAAAAACACCTCACCTGCGAATCCAAATTTGTCATCTATCTCATTTCATGCCCTTGCCGTCTCCAGTACGTGGGGAGAACTACACAGTTGGCCCGCAGCAGAATCGGGCAACACAAAAGAAACATCACCAATAAATTCCCCCTTCACAGCGTTTCACGGCACTTTTGCACCCACCATGACATTAACCCACAACTCTTTAGCATTACACTCCTTGACTCTATTGATGCTAGTTTACCAAATGCGTTCGAACAACTTAAAAAACATGAAATGTACTGGATACAAACTCTAATAACCCTCATACCTGGGGTCTGAACGAAGTTTTGGAAAAAATCTACTAAAACACTACCTATTCCGTTTTTCTTTTATCTCTGGCCGCTCTCTTTTATCCTTTTATGTGTAATATTTTTAGTACTCCTATTTTTAGTACTTTCATTATTTATATTTGTATTTTTCATTTTTAATATAGCAACGTTCACCTTTACAACAATACCTCAGGCTAGATCATTATTTTTACATAGCTGTACATTTACACATCTGTATATTCACATTATTTATATCAATAAGTAGAATTGTTCATGATTTATACATCTTTAATTGTCTTGTTTTACTTTGTCTTCTTCCTCCTTTTTATCTCATTGTTTTTACCACAATTTTTTTTTTTTACAACTTGTCCTCCAATGTTTATGTTTTTTTTTTTTCATGAGTATTTATTTGCCTTTTTGTATCAACACCAGCTATAATTTTGTTACATTACATTTGCGATGCCAAATGTATTAATTTATTAATTTCATTCCTGCCATAATTAATATTATGTTCATATATTATTTTCTTATTTACTATCCCCTGGCCGGGATTCGAACCCTGGTCTCCCATGTCAAAGGCGGTGCACTTAACCAGTACTCTATTGAGCTAGTACTGTACTCAGCTGCACATTTGGTAACCATGATACCTGTATCCAACCCCCCAAATACCCAACACACTGAACACAGGTGGTGAGAGCCCATTGGCTACTCGCAAGCCCGCCCTAACCCCACCCACCCTTCCCAAAAACCCAATTCACTGAACACAGATGGCGAGAACCCATTGGCTGCTCGCACACTCGCCCTAACCCCGCCCACCTAACACTTTCTACACATCTAATTGGCCCTATTAGCAAGTATCTGTGTATATATAAGGAGTTGAGCGTCCTCACCACTCCACTGAGGCGCTACACCTGCTACTGCTGGAATTCTGGTGAGTTCTTTATGTTATTTTATTTGCACACTTTACCTTATATTTCTGGCCCCCTGTTTTCTTCTCAATGCTCTATTACCCATTACACTTGCTGACACATACCCTTTTTCATTACCAATACCACTCATTGCAAATCTGTGTAAAAAATACCCCATAGCCCATTACTATCACGAGCACCATAGCCTCTACCCCCTATTGTTTACTTGTACATGCAACTTTTGAAGCTATCTCCACAAAGCAATTTTTCATATGGTATGCTTTATGACATGTAATATATTAATATGCATCTTGTAACTGCAGAATTCACTATAGCATAATGTACTGTCTCTTGTCTACAGTTTTGTCCCCACTTTATTGCCTGATGAAGCGGGCTCGGCCTGCGAAACGCGTTGCACTTTTGGGGTACCATATAATAAATGTGATTGCTACTTTTCACACAGTCTTTCGTGTCTGCTTTATGGAGGTAAGTCCACCGCTTCCTCCAAGCAAATTTTAAAGGTTTTATCCACTTTTATTCTGCTGGCGCCTCTGTTCTCCTACTGCAAAATCTGGCGTGCAGTCACTGCCATGTATCCCTTTTTCTTATTTCTCTCTGCTTCAAACACAATAGGGGAATGATAGCTGCTGAGTTGTGCACCCCCTCCTACACTGTGCCCTGAAGCTGGAGCCTCTCTCGCCTTCGGCCCTGCAGCAGAAACCACAAACAGCCTAAAAGTTGGCCTTCACCACTTAATACTGCTGGCAATGTGTGCTGGTTGGCTGAGTTCTGAATAACCATAAGCAGACATTACTGTATAAGTAAATGGTGAAAGAGGCCCCAAAGCAGGTTAAAAACACCACAACCTTAGGCGTCAATGTTAAAAGAAGCCATTAGAGGCTATAGAAATTAGGGATGCTCACCGAATTCCGCAGAATTCAGATTTCCGCGATTCTGATCGGAAATTGGCAATTCCGTTCCGTCGCATCGGAGCGGAATTGCTATAGCGCTAAACAGTAATTCCGGAATTGCTATGCGGAATTCCGGCGGAATGCAGATTTTTTAAGACAGAAGCTTAAAAGCTTAAAAGTGAAAACAGGATTTCTGCATGAAAATCGGAATTTCTGCACCAATTAGATTCTTAACAAAACCCAACCAATCCTACATTAGCAACCAGCTCCCTAGCTACCCATCATCAGCTATCCCACCCATTTTGTATATAAGAGAGCTGTGACAGGCAGAAAGTTGTGGGTTTTAGTCTGGTGTTGGAGAGAGAGGAGAGACAGACCCATATTAGTTGTTTCAACATAAAACAATAGTCTTTTTAAAGACTGTATGTAAACCAAAAGTATTTTTAAAGACTGTGCGAGAGATTTAGATTGGTGTGAGCTCTATTATTAGTAGTAGCTAGGTGTATTTGTGCGAGAGTGACAGTAGATTGTTAGTTTGAGTGATAGATTGTAGTGTAGTGTACTAGTAGTTGCTGTATGGGGAGGGTTAGACAAAGCCAGCCAGGCCGCAGGCTTAGTGTTTGACAGAGTGAGAGAGGTGATTGATTAGTTGAGTGTAGAGCACATTTATTGTTTTGTTTTCTAAGTTCATTGTTTTTGTTTTCTGTAGTTTGTTTTTTTGATTTATTTTCTTTATTTGACCCCCTTATTTTCTTATCTGTTCTGTCGCTCATACCCCTTCCCCAATAAAGTTTGTGGCCCCAAAACAATGGAGTGAGAGCAGTAGCAATTTCTTGCCACTCCTGAAAGAAAATGGAGTGATGGTGGTGGTGTTACTGGATCACGTCAAGTACGTGATCAGGTTGAGGGTGGCAGCAGCAGGAAGCGTTCCCCCCTGGTTAGACATGTTTTTTTACAGAGCAGCAGGCGAAGAGAGTAGTCGATTATTTAGATCAGGAACCCTCTACCCAGTCTGGGGGACTTCAAGCTAGTTGCAGCAGCACCAGTAGTGGCCAGGTTCCTCATGACCAGAACCTGACCGCAGCTGCTTCTCTTGACAAGGTTGCATCCTCCCAGTACTCTCCTCCAGAAGTAAAGCACACCTACGTCGATGAGAGAGATGTGAAGGATTGGGAGGAGGCATTGGAGGAGACCATGGGACCAAGCTCCCAAGAAGTGGTGGGTTCTGTGGTGACAGAAAGGCCCCTGTGTTTTCTTCATCCAGTGTCACCAGTCAACATCACCACCAGTCAACTACAGAGGTGTTTGGTAGCCAGGTGGAGGGTCCAGAAGAGTCACTTATGGGTTCCAGTGCTTTGGTTGAACTGGATGATATTTTGGATGATGAGGCAGCTGATCCAACGTGGTCGCCATCTGGTGGGTTAGGCACTAACAGGCATGAGCAGCATGGAGAAACAGAGCAGACGGTTAGCCAGCTGCCTGCAAGTGTTTTCCCATCTGTCAGTACCCACCAGTCCAATGCTGAGCACGGACGTGCTAGAACAGGTCGCACCACTCGCACCACTGCTCCACGTGCACGCACGTCCCCATCATCAGTCCCATTATACTTCAAATCCCTCTCCACGCCAGGCTGGAATAGGGCTCCAGACCTCGGCAAGCACCTCATCATCACCCTTGTTTGTTTCCTCAGAAATATCACCAGTGTTTCAGCGTCAGGTCTCTGTGCCAGAAACGTTGCAGAGGAAGCAGATGCTCCTTGCAAGTGATCCGTTTGTTGTGAAAAATAATGCGCTCCTGGCAAGGCTGTTGGGCCAACAGCTGCTGCCCTACCAGTTTGTGGACTGTGCCCCCTTCCACAGACTGATGAACAGTGTTGCTCCGCAATGGCGGATCCCCAGCCACCATTATTTTGCCAGGAATGCTATCCCTGCCCTTCACCAGCACATTATGGAGTGTGTCGGCCGGTCTATGGATCACCCTGTCGGTGGCAAGGTGCACTTCACTATGGATGGCTGGAGCAGCAGGCATGGGCAGGGAAAGTATCTAACTTTTACCGCCCATTGGGTCACCCTCCATGGTGCTTCTGAGGAGGGTGCAAGATCTGGGGCATCCCAGCTGGTGGTGCCGTCACGTGGGTTGAAGGGGAGGCCTGTTGTACTTCCCTCTGCTACCTGTTCTGTCCCAGGCCAGTCTGCCGTTGCTGAGCCTCCCAGCAAGTGGTTCCGCTCCTACACTGGTCTGCAGCACCATCGATGCCAAGCAGTGCTTAAACTGGAATCCATGGTCAAGAACAGGCAAACCGGATCTGTAATCCTTGCAGCCTTATAGGATTAGATTTGGCAATGGTGTCTGATTATGGTGCCAACATGCTGGCCGCCATTTCGCAAGGTGACTATACTCACTTACCTTGCTCGGCCCACGTCTTCAACCTTGTAGTGCAGACATTTTTACACACTTTTGATGGGTTGAAGGACGCTGTGGCCTCAGCACAAAAGATGTCAGCCCACATCCATCGCTCCGCAACCACCACGGCGGCCTTAAAACTCCTGCAGCACCGCCATATCCTGCCGAAGCACAGGCTTATTTCCGATTGTCCAACGCGGTGGAACTCCACCCTCCTCCACATGCTGGAGAGGTTGTGGGAGCAACAAATGGCGGTCAGGCTATACCTGTCTCAGACATCTTCCTCCAGAACAGGGCCACTGGACTACATTACTGGGGACCAGTGGCAGCTGATTGGACAGGTGTGCAAAGTGTTGGAGCCGTTTGAGCAGGCAACAAAAGTGGTCAGTGAGGAGCACTGCAGCATATCAGAAGTGCTCCCTCTTGCCTTCATACTGGACAAGGCTCTTGACAAACTGCTCGAACAGGGGGAGGAAGCCCTACTGAACAGTGGTCAGTCAAGTGGGGGAGTGAGTGAGCATGCTGAAGTCCTGGATGAGGAGGCAGAGCTTGTGGAGGCGGAAGAGCCCATTGTCTGGGGGTGGGAAGAAGATTCTGATGATGTAGAGCTGGAGCAGGATGACAGTTCTGACAGCCAGGAAGAGGTGATTAACCACCCTGGCGTTCTATTAAGATCGCCAGGGCGGCTGCGGTAGGGTTTTTTTTAAATTAAAAAAAAACTATTTCATGCAGCCAACTGAAAGTTGGCTGCATGAAAGCCCACTAGATGGCGCTCCGGAGGCGTTCTTCCGATCGCCTCCGGCAGCGGCAGCCAGAAGTAACACGGAAGGCCGCAATGAGCAGCCTTCCGTGTTTGGCTTCTCCTGTCGCCATGGCGACGAGCGGAGTGACGTCATGGACGTCAGCCGACGTCCTGACGTCAGCCGCCTCCGATCCAGCCCTTAGCGCTGGCCGGAACTATTTGTTCCGGCTGCGCAGGGCTCAGGCGGCTGGGGGGACCCTCTTTCGCCGCTGCTCGCGGCGGATCGCCGCAGAGCGGCGGCGATCGGGCAGCACACGCGGCTGGCAAAGTGCCGGCTGCGTGTGCTGCACTTTATTTGATGGAAATCGGCCCAGCAGGGCCTGAGCGGCAGCCATCGGCGGTGATGGACGAGCTGAGCTCGTCCATACCGCTAAGATGGTTAATGGCAGACATCTCTTCCCTATGGCTGCGCATATGCTCCAGTGCCTCCGTAAGGACCCCAGGATTAAAACTCTAAAATCAAGGCTCGACATGTGGGTGGCCACCATCTTAGATCCCTGGTGCAAGGGGAAAATGCGGCAGTTCATACCCCCCTCCCAAGCAGATGCCAGAATGAGCCAGATCCGGGATGCCCTTCTTCGTTAGGTAGAAGGTGGGTTTCCTGCACCTGTATCCCGGGCCCAAGCTACCAAGCCTCATCATACTCAAAGGTCTGGTGGTCCCACTCCCAGCAGCAGGACCAATAGCCAATTTGTGAACCTGCTGAGTATGTTGAATGAATTTTATCAGCCAATGCCAGATACTCCTTCTAGCAGCAGCACCACCAGCGGGCAAAGTGGTCACCGCCAGCGGCTGGCCCGTATGGTGAATGATTACTTGGGGTCGGCCAGTGCTCCAGACAATATGGTAATGAGTAATGAGTAATGAGGACCCCATGGACTATTGGACAAAACAACTGGATACCTGGCCTGAACTCGCTCAGTATGCACTGGAGGTTTTGGCATGCCCCGCCGCCAGTGTGCTTTCCGGGCAAGTATTTAGTGCTGCAGGTGGGGTGTTCACCGACCAACGGACCCGTCTGTCCACAGACAATGTGGACATGCTAACGTTCATAAAAATGAGCGAGTCATGGATCAGTGATAATTACAAGGCCCCTGTCACTGATTCATGATGATTAGACTAAATTACAATGTTCTGTTTTTCAAGCCTCAAAGGCTCTCACTCTCAAACTCTGCTGCCTATCACTACCATCGCATATTTTTGCATTTTAAGATAAAAAAAAATCCTGTTTTTGCAGCAATCCGACGTAATATCACTAACCCTATGCTTTTGACCAACGACTACTCCTGTTGCTACAAAAAAAAAAATTGTGATGACTGCCGTGGAACCACCTCTCCACCTCTAGGGTCCCATGGCCTACGACAACTCCTGCTGCTCCAAACAAAAATTGTGATGACCGCCGTGGAACCACCTCTAGGTCCCATGGCCTACAACAACTCCTGCTGCTCCAAACAAAAAAAGTGATGAACGCCGTGAAAGCACCTCTAGGTTCCATGGCCTACAACAACTCCTGCTGCTCCAAACAAAAATTGTGATGACCGCCGTGGAACAGCCACTAGGTCCCATGGCCTACGATGTTTCAAAAACGAGGGTTCAAATGAGATTACTGAAATTGTGCCACTGGGAATTCCACGAAATACTGCCGGAATGTAACGGTTACGGAATTTAGTTCTGACGGAATTCCGAATTTCCGCAGAATCGGAAATCGCCCTTTACGATCATCTCTAATAGAAATGGTAATTCAGGCGCCCAGAGATGCCCGAGGTTTATAGCCTTTATTTACCTTTTATCAACACTTAGACAGTGGATAGCTAGAGATCATGGGGCCGGATAGCAAAACTTTCATATAGGCACTCTTAAGCAATGCCACCTGCCCCTACCCTATGGATATGAGTTCCACCAAGTACCACCTGGGCCCCTTATGCTCCAGGGTCCCATAACAACTGCTATGGCTGCTATAGCTATTGCTATGCCCTATACCATGTACGGTTTGTAGGGGCTAATCCCTGCTTTTAACATTACAGTGGCGAAAATATCACGTGTTAGGGGGTGGGGGTCTTTAGGGATCAAGGTTAGGCACCAAAGACGGGTCAAAGTTAGGCACCAGGCGGGGTTAAGGTTAGGCACAACTGGGGGGGTATTAAGGTCAGCACCAACTTGGGAGGGGGGTTTAAGGTTAGGCACCACCAGGGGGTTCTAAGGCCACGTGTACACTTAATCAGTAGCTCTCAGTTATAACTGAAATAAAACGGATTTTCAAAGCAATGCCCATGTTTTCCTATGGCACAGTTCCCACTTAACGCGTTTTAACTAAAATCTTTTTCACAATGCACTGCTATGAAAAAACGTGTATTAACGCGTACCAACACACACCAACTGATTAAGCGTAAGTGAGCCCTTAGGGTATTAGGCATCCGTAGAGGGAGGCTTCTGTGTAAATGTAGGGTTAGATTAGGTCATAGTAAAATATCAGTAAAGACTATCATAGGTAGTGGAATATCGATAATTTTACCGATATTCTACTTGTAGCCATCTCCGGCTCCCTTTTTACCAGGTGCCTTTTCATATATATGCAAAAGGCCTGCCTCTCAATGGTAGCAGGAAAAAAAGGGCGCAGGAGGCAAGAAGAGGAAAAGTGCGCCTCCATAGACTCTAATGCAATTATCGGCAATACGGCAAAAAAAAAAAAGCAGAAAAAAAGGGCGTCCGATAAATATAGTTAACAGCATTAGAACATTAAAGTTCTGAAGTATGTTGTGGTTTTTGAAACTTGCAACGCTATAGTTTTTGTCATATTTCGTTTGTATGTACAGATTTTACGTTATGAAAGATATTATCGTTTCTATGTGTAAAAGTGTGTTTCTGCAGGGGGAGTGGTTAGGGTTAGGCATCACCAGGGGAGTAGTAAGGGTTAGGCACTACCCAGGAGGCAGTTAGGGTTAGGCAACACCAGGGGGGGGGGGTGCGTTGATTAGGGTTAGGGCCTGTATACACTGCTGAGCTTTTAAAATCGCATGCATTTTTTAATCGCAAGGTCTTTTGAAAAATTATGGAAATCTTGAAGACCTGTACACACTGGTGTGGTGGGATTTTTCCATCTTCATGAAGGCTTTGTGATTTAAAAATTGCACGCGATTTTAAAAACGCAGTGCAAGCGCAGCAGTGTGTAAGGCACCACCAGGGGTTTGGTTAGGGTTAGGCACCAACCCACGGAGCAATTTCGTTATCCAGATGGGCCCTTTTTTCCTGGCGCCCTTTTTCAAGCATCCCTCTCAATTGAGAAGCAGCAACTATAAGCGCCTTTCATACAGTATTAAAATGTATGAGCCCTACCTTCCTTTTAGCCCAAACCAGCAGTGACTTCACTTTATTTGAGCACAGTAGGTCATTTCCCATGATCATACAGAGATGCTCCTTGCTGTACCCTCGCAGTGTTCCCCAACCCTATCCTCAAGGCCCACCAACAGTACATGTTTTGTGGAAATCCACCGAGGTAGTTAATTAATCTGCTGCAATAATAATTATTCCACCTGTGCATGTGTGTGGTTTTCTGCAAACTGTTGGTGGGCCTTGAGGACAGCGTTGGTGAAATCTGCTCTAGAAGTTCTATAATCAAGCAATATGCGGTGAAGGGTGTTAGCACGTAGTCTGTGTAGGTGTCAGGTACTAGATTTGACTCTGTAGCTAACCCTCCATTGCAGATGATAAATTTGCCTCATGTAATCATTTAATCAGCTTGTCTATTTAACACTGACCTGTCACAAGTGATAAAGCGGCCATAGTGTGAGTGACACAACGTTACACTTGGAGAACATTCTCACTCTCATCTTGTCATAAAGCGACATTAATCCATTCATACGGCTGCAGCAGTCAGCAGCATGCTGTGTACACCAGATTCGGCATTCATTAAAATCGATAGGTGCCATGGCAACTGGGGCCACGTGAGGTGACCAGTACAGAGTTCTATAGAGTAAGAAACTGCTCTGCACAGACAATATCCCCCAGCCAGGGGCAAAAAATGTCCCCCTAGCTGGCAGTCCCAAAAATAGGCCAACTAACTGTGGAAGAACTACAAGACCCAGAATCTCCATGCGCACTCGGGCTGACACAAAAATTAACATGGAAAGTGGGGAGAACAAGACTTACACTTATTTAGACTTATTATTAATTATACTTAAAATTATTATTATTAACCTCCCTGGCGGTTTATTTATTTTGCCAGGGAGGCTGCAATGGGGTTTTTTTTTAATTAAAAAAAAAATATTTCATGCAGCCAACTGAAAGTTGGCTGCATGAAAGCCCACTAGAGGGCGCTCCTGAAGCGTACTTTCGATCGCCTCCGGCAATCGAAAGTAACAAGATAGGCCGCAATGAGCGGCCTATCTTGTTTCGCTTTCCTCGTCGCCATGGCGACGAGCGGAGTGACGTCATGGACGTCAGTCGACGTCCTGACGTCAGAGCTGCCCGATCCAGCCCCTAGCGCCGGCCGGAACTGTTTGTTCCGGCTGCGCTGGGCTCGGGCGGCTGGGGGGACCCTCTTTCGCCGCTGCACGCGGCGGATTGCCGCGGAGCGGCGGCGATCGGGCAGCACACGCGGCTGGCAAAGTGCCAGCTGCGTGTGCTGCTTTTCTCAGAATCAAAATCGGCCCAGCAGGGCCTGAGCGGCGACCTCCGGCGGCATACCCCGAGCTCAGCTCGGGATTACCGCCAAGGAGGTTAAAGGACACCCGAGGCGAAAATAAACTAATGAAATAAACGATTGTATCTATCTTCCTTCTCCTAAAAATGACTTAAAGTTAACCTAAAGCCAGTTAAAAAAAAATGAGATTAACTCACCTGGGGCTTCCCTCAGCCCCCTGCAGCCGATCGGTGCCCTCGCAGCTCCGCTCCGATGCCTCTGGACCCGCCGGCGACGACTTCCGGTTTCGCCGTCACCGGCCGACAGGCATGGGAACGCGAGTCATTGTTCGCGTTCCCAGCCTGTATATCACCCCCTTTGCTGCTATTGCGGCCAGGAGGTTGCAATAGCAGCATAGGGGGGGGGGGGGGGGGGGGCGATATACAGGCTGGGAACGCGAACAATCACTCACGTACCCATGCCTGTCGGCCGGTGACGGCCAAACCGGAAGTGTTCGCCGGCGGGTCCAGAGGCATCGGACCGGAGCTGCGAGGGCACCGATCGGCTGCAGGGGGCTGAGGGAAGCCCCAGGTGAGTTAAGCTCATTTTTTTTAATTGGCTTTAGGTTCACTTTAAGATATTGCACAGTTTTATTTTTGGTTTAAATCTGCTTTTGAAGTTTTAACGGTTTTATTGTTTTTGGTCAATGACACATTCATTGAAATATGCCAGAGCTAAAATGTATAAACTATGGACCCTTTTTATCTCTTTCCTGCTCTCAGAAGTGCACACCAAAACCGCTAGCAGATCCGCAAAAAGCTACAGGTTTTTGAAGCAGATTTTCAGAGCGATTCTAGGCATGTTTAAAGAGGTTTTCTAAACATGCCTAGCGTTTTCTGGAGCGTTTTTGTGTAGCAGATTTCATATATTGTTACAGTAAAGCTGTTACTGAACAGCTACTGTAACAAAAACGCCGGGAAAACTGCTCTGATCTAGCGTTTTTCAGAGCGGTTTGAGCTTTTCCTATACTTTACATTGAGGCAGAAATGCATCTGGGAACCGCAAAAGTGCTGCTGGACCCACGTTTGCGGTTTGCTTAAAACCTCAAACCGCTGGTGTGCACCAGCCCATTGAGATACATTAGCCAAGCGTTTTCACAGGCGGAAGCTGTTTGTCAAACGCTTCAAAAACCGCCCGGTGTGCACCAGGCCTTACAGTGCTGGCTTGATCAGGTCCCTGATATAAAGCCGTGCGTGTGCTCCTGTGGACGGCAGTAAGTTACGGGCTCAGTTGCTGGCAGCGTCTGTAATGACTATACAGCACAGGAGTGTCAGCATCTCACAGCGCCTCACGCAGTCCCTCATACACACGCACTGGCTCAGCTGTGTATTCAGCAAGAGGGTAATTGGAAATTAGCGAAGGGTCAGCAGCTCTCAAAATATCATTTCGTAGCGCAGTGACTGGACTCTTCACCTCCGTCAGGCGCTGTCTGCAGTCGCTTCTGCTGCTCCGTGTTTCCCAACGTATTAGATGCATTAACCTGTCTACATATTGGAGGGTTACATGACAGCACATATTGGAATATCTGTTGCAGGTTAGAGGGGATGCAGGAGGGGGACTCCCCACATTATTTGGTAGGTTTGTGCTTCAGAACAATTACACCTACAAATCTATACACAAATCCTGCCCGAGTCTGTATGGCTGATATTGTTGTGAAACCCCTCCCACAGTGTGACATCATGGCCCTGATGGTTTGTCGTCTAGTTGCATTGTGGGAAATTGACAAGCAAGCAGTATTTCTCTCTGTGCATAGAACTCTCAGTAATGAACATTCCGCACAGATCACCTGGCAGAACTACAGATTTCACCACCAGTGATAAATTTCAGAATGAAAATCAGGGAGAGAAAAGATTTTACAATGAATGGGCAAACACTGACCAAACGAATATTGTTAACAATAAGCAATTTTATTCACTATGATATTTTTACTACAGTTCCTGGCCCAGAATGAGCATCAGATTAGATGCTGTGACTCTGCAATGCTTCTTGCAGGTCTGTGACCCAAACACAACTAAAGCCTAAGGGCCTGTTCAGACTATGCGCGTTCCTAGCCGTTTTCAGGGAACACGTACGGGTACCAAAAACGCATAGAAACGGCTCCTAATGCTTTTGAATGGGCTAGTTCACATGTATGCGTATAAGACACATACGTTTCTTATCCGCATTGCTGCATGCAGTTCTGTGCGTCACGCATAGAAACGGACGCAATGAAAGTCTATGGACGCGTATCAAAAAACGCATACTATTGCGTTTTCAGCATACGTTTCCCTCTGCGGTTCCCATAATTCTTTTTTTTCCCCTCGGTCACGTGTGTGTGCAAAACGCAATAGAAAATGCATTAGAACGCAAGAAAAACGCATGCGTTTTTCAACTTGAATTTCTTTGATTTTATATGCGTTCTTCATACGCTGACAGTCTGAACAGGCCCTAAAGCTCAGCATGACAGCCAGGCAACTGGCATTGTTTATAATGGAATGAAGATGACAGCCTGCATATTCATCTGTATTCAGGTTCCCTTTAAGTGTAAAATAACGTTGCAAAAAGGTTGCGTGGGCCGTGTAGAAACACGTGGTGCCAGATATCTGTGTGTGTTGGTGTGGGCAAGGACTGTCAGCAGAGATATCATTGCCCGCAACACTGTGCTCAGATTACTGGTACACAAATTGTGTCCTGGAAAGTCCTGGAAAATCTATGTGCCTGGTGGGGCTATAAGGGACGTTTGCCACAGCCGGGCCTGGATTTACCTCTCAGGAGCCTATAGGCACAGGGGTCCTGGCACCCTACACTTTGTCCTCTATGAACCTACAAACCCCCACTGAACTGCACCGCAAGTGTCCTGGCTGGCCCCGCTGTCACTTCTCCCTTACTTCCCTTGCCCGTCATAGGTAGCTACAGGTGCCCTTAGTATTAGGTAGCCAGAGGTACCCTCATACCCTCAGTATTAAGTACTAGAGGTGCCCCCAAGTATTTGGTAACTAGAGGAACCTCAGTATTAAAGGGACACTACAGCAAAAAAACTGTAAAATTTAAAATTTGTGCAAACAGAGACATAAGAAGTACATTTTTTCCAGAGTAAAATGAGCCATAAATTACTTTTCTCCTATGTTGCCGTCACTTACCAGTAAGCAGTAGAAATCTGACAGAAGTGACAGGTTTTGGACTAGTCCATCTCTTCATAGGGGATTCTCAGTAAGGCTTTTATTCTTTATAAAGATATTCCCTAAAAAGGATTTAAAACAATGATGCTGGCCAGCTTCCTTGCTTCCTACACAGTTTTTTTGACAGTTGGAGAGCGCAACTGCCATTCACTAAGTGCTTTTGAAAATAAATATATCCCTGAGAATCCCCTATAAAGAGATGGACTAGTCCAAAACCTGTCACTTCTGTCAGATTTCTACTACCTATCGTAAGTGACAGCAACATAGGAGAAAAGTAATTTATGGCTCATTTTACTCTGGAAAAAATGTACTTCTTATTTGTATCAGTTTTTTGCCCCTGACTGAATGGAGATCTCATCAGTCAAATGCCGAGAGCAGGATGAGTAACCTCTTATTTACACTCTCATCAAGACTCTGCATAGGGAAGGAGGGAGGGAGGCGCTCTGGGAGGGGAGTGAGCTGCCTTTCCATCATTTGGCGCCTGTAGGCATGTGCCTACCTTGCCTTATGGTAAAGCCAGCCCTGGCCGCAGCTTCTGCATAGACAAAAACAAAAACAAGCTCTGCAATGTAACGGCCTCGCAGATCTAGGAAAACTTGTGCCTGGAGAGCAGCTTCAGAGGAAAGAACGGTTACTGAAGACTCAGCTGGCGACGCTTTCTCTTGGATTCATTACAAATCACATTTCTGGAACAATGCTGCAGATTTAAACTAGTGCAGAACAGCCAGAGAACTCCGCAGAGAGTTTAATTTTAGACGTGGATGTGACTAATAAGATACGGGAACAATCAGAGGACTCTGCCTGCTCTTCAGTCTCTAATCTTTGATTTAGAGGCTAATTAACAATCCCCCTGCCAGCGACTGAGGGAAATGCCAGTTACAGTGGGCCATCGTATGTGTGAGTCACAGGCGCGGGGCTTAATCATCCAATTTACTGCAGGAATGATCACATCTCGTTACTCTGCCGTCAGGCTACAGGTGGAGGCGAGTACACCACCAGGGGCAGGATGCTGATGAACTACAGATCTCAGCATCACAACGGTTTCTGGTCATTTAAAGCAGACCTGAACTCAGAATTTCCGCTCTGCTCTAAAAGATATACAATAGCAGAATAACCTTTTAAAATCAATGGGACCCGATTAAAAAATAAAAAAGCTAGGAGGAGAGGGAAGGCTCTGGGTCCTAATGAGCCTTCCCTCTCCTCTCCTGGTGCCCCCGTTGCAGCAACAGCTCCTCCGTTCAAATCCCCCGCTGTGGGGAATTTCGGGAGCAGAGTCCTCCCGAAGACAGGCGGCTCCATACTGCGCAGGCGGGAGTGCACAAGAGAGGGTGCTGGTGTGTGTGCAGCCTGGAGCAGCCAGCCTTTGGGAGCACTCGGACTCCTGAAGACTGCCGAAGCCTCCCTTCGGCGGAGGAAATAGCAGTATTTGACTAATTTAGTCAAATACAGCTACCGGGGGAGCCATCGCTGGACCGGCCCCGTCAGAGGCAAAGGAAGGCTCATTAGGACCCAGAGCCTTCCCTCTCCTTAGGTAAGCATCTGGCTTTTTTTTTTCTTCTTCTCATCGGGTCCCATTGACTTTAAAGAAAACATTTTATTTGTTACAGCTGATAAAAATCCTGCAATTAATCTGCACTATTTCTACTTTCTGCTTTCATGGAAGCAGGCATATTAACATCCTGTGTTTTCAAATTAGCTGCTCTGCCATGACAGTCAGCTGACACAGCTGAGGGATCAAATTACAACTTGTGATTAGTCTCAGATGAAGGGGGAATTAGACAGGCTAAACTCTCTAAATACGTTCAGAGTATGTTTCTCTGTTTTCCTTCAGTCCTGTGCAAGAGATCAGGTCCACGTTAAGTGCCCCAGGCAAAGGACCTATTTCACCCCCCAAACTTGTAAATAGGGAGATCATAACTTACATCTATTACATTGTGCAGGCGCCAATGATAAATTGATATGTTTTATATAATATGTTTTTCAAAAGACTTATGGAAACACAATACATTTCCAGGCCAAATAAAGATCATCAACTCAAACTCACTGAACTAACAAACGCTTATTATTGATTGTATTTATAAAGCACCAACATATTACACGTGTGCATGAAAAAAGGGCACCGTGAAAAATGGGCCCGACTTGATAACGAAATGGCAAAGGTTATTAATGAAATCTGATAACGATAAACATTGTTGTCAAGCTTTGTTAACGATAAATATCATTGTAAAAACAGACGAGAAATAATAACGAATAGATATTAACGTTAAATATAAGTACGTAATTCAACAGTACAGCTTAACCCAACCCTACCCTCACACAGAACCCTCCCCTGGTGGTGCCTAAAACTAACCACTCCCCTGGTGGCGCCTAACCCTAACCCCCCCCCCCCCCCTCCTGGTCTTGCCAAAAACTGACAGCCGGCCAGGTGGTGCCTAACCCCAACCACTCCCCCTGGTGGTGCCTAACTCTAACCACTCCCTCTGCAGAAAACCCCTTTTATACATAGTAACGATAATATCTTTGATAACGTAAAGTCTGTACAAATAAACAAAATAATATGACAAAAACTATAACATTGCAAGCTTCTAAAATGATAACATACTTAAAAAACTGTAATGTTCTAATGTTGTTAACTATATTTATCGCAGCGCCCTTATTTCTGCTTTTTTCGCCATATTAATGATAATTGCATTAAAGTCTATGGCGGCGCCCTTTTCGTCCACCCTCAGGTAGCGCCCTTTTTTCCTGCTACCTATTACACAGCACTGCACAATAGATAACTGGGTTGACATACAAAGAAGGACATACAAGGAACTCACAACAAAACCAGACCATGCAAATTTCTTTGATAACAGTAGTTCAGTGTCTTTGGTCAAAACTAGATAGTTCTAGTCCACGAGAAAGGTGACTGAAAGTGAGATTGCATAATCAAGCTGGAAACACTAGGGGGCGGGCCCTGCAAGAGGCTTACAGTCTAAAGGGTGTGGGTAGACACAATAGGTGCATCTGTTGAGATGCCCAGCAGAACATATGGTGCTAATGTAGGGGGATACGCAAGCATGAAAAGGTGAGTCTTGAGGGCTCGTTTGAAGGTATTAAAGGCAGGGTCGAGTCTGATGGCTAGTGGGAGGGAGTTCCAGTGTGTGGGCAGCCCTAGTGAAGTCCTGCAATTGTGCATAGGAGTGAGATATGCGCGGTGCAAACAGGCACAAGTCGGAGGATCAGAGGGGGTGGGCCACTATGCGCCTGTGGACAAGATCGGAGATGTAGGTCAGGCAGGTCCTGTGCACCAATTTGTAGGCCAAGCATAGGATTTATAAGTTGATCCTGAAGCGGATGGGGAGCCAGTGGAGAGCTATACAGAGGGGAGTTGTAGAGGTGCTGCAATGAGAAGAGTTGATCAGTCTGGCTTTTAACCATTTCCCCTCCCCCGGGATGAGTAACTACGTCCCTGCAAAATGCCACAACTCTGTGCAGGGATGTAGCTACTACGTCCCTCCCGCCGTTATTTTTTTATTTTTTTTATTTTTTTATTAAAAAAAAATTACAAATAAAAAAAATACATAAATAGTTACCTTAGGGACTGAACTTTAATATGTGTACAAAAACTGTATACTACAATTACTCTATAAATTATGGGCTTGTAATTAGGGATAGACACAAATCTTAAAAAATGCACCTTTATTTCCAAATAAAATATTGGCGCCATACATTGTGCCAGAGAAAATTTTTACACGTTGCAATAACCGATACAAATGGGCAAATGAAATGTGTGGGTTTTAATTATGGTAGCATGTTTTTTTTTAAACATTACTTTATTTAAAGGGCAGAAGTTATACAGTGTCTCATTCAACACAATCTTCAACATAACTTACACAATATATTATCACAGATTTATGTAATTCTAATATTTTACACATTGTTCTTAACAAGTGTATTTGTAGCAACCACTTACATATTCAAAAAAGAGAACAGCCCAATTATCCCCCCCCCCCTCCCCCAACAACATATCTCCCCAACATTATCCCTCAAACGCCTGTGGATAGGCAGAAAGAGGTTCAAATACCTTATTTGGTAACAGTTTAAAGGTATTTATCCTATTTACATCAATTGTCTTCATGATATCACTTTCACTAATATCACTTTCCTATATCCAATATTAGGAAGAACATTCCAGTTTCCCCAATGTGCCATGCAGCTGCTCCACACAGTACCATTCCGTATACTTAAACGGTTCCATAATGTAACGATAGGTGTCAGCAACCAGAGAGAGAATCTGATTCTTGGCGATCTGCAGTATCCCCAAGAATACAGATATACCTGATTATTGGGGATCTGCAGAATCGCCAATAATCAAATATGTCTAACCTCTAGACACCTGAGTGTGTAAGTGTTTTGGTGCAACAGTAACCTTTGGACCACCGGGGTAGCAGGTGGTCCAATAAGTAGAGAAGGCTCTACTGCAGTCAAGGACACCTGGAGAGGGAGTCCCTGACTGATAAGGAGCAGTGTCCCCTCTGAAGAGCAGGGGACCCCTGCGGAAAGGCTGGACACCCTACGGGAGGTGACAGCCAGAAGGTCAGAAAGGCCGGGTCGGCAACAGAGTATCAGATATGCAAAGTACCAAATCATAGATCAGAAGAATAGTCAGGAAAGCTACAGGTCATAACAGATATCAGAACAAGGCCTAGTCTGAGGTGTGAGGTCCGTGATCTCAACACCCTGGAACTATGCTAGAGAATAACACAGATGATATACAGTATTCCTAGTCTGGGGTGTGAGGGCCGTGATCTCAACATCCTGGAACTATGCTAGAGAATAACACAGATGATATACAGTATTCCTAGTCTGGGGTGTGAGGGCCGTGATCTCAACACCCTGGAACTATGCTAGAGAATAACACAGATGATATACAGTAATTGGCTAAGTGTGGATTCCCAGGTCCTCCTGGTTCCACCACACTGAAAGATCTGACTAAGGTCTGAGTGCTAACACATAGGCATTCGCAACGCCAGACAACCAGCAACTGAACAGCAGGAGATATATATAGTAAAGCACTCCACAGCGCCGCCCAGCTCCCATCAACCAATCACTGACTGAGCAGGGATCAGCTGACTGCCCTGATCAGCTGATCTTCCTCCTATTGGTATAAAGAGCTTGCCGTGCAGCGCGCGCGCGCGCGTAGCTCTCCATCTGTGTGCACTACTAGGTCCAGACAGCCCAGACACATGTTGCTGCGGGGAAACCGCCGCACTGGACGCGGAATCCGCCGCCTTACCGACAGAACACGCGGCGGCCCCCACGCCATTCCTCCCATGTGCACCACCAGTTCCAGACAACCCAGACGCATGCTGACGCGGACAAACCGCCGCATCAGACGCGGAATCAGCCGCCTTACTGTCAGAACATGCGGTGGCTTTTCCGCTATTCATCACACATAATTATATCAATCTCCTGTTTAGTGTAATATAAAGTAATAAACTTCTTCAATTTGTGAAAAAGCGTTTAGTATATTTGGTTTTATGAGCTACTGTTGAGATTTCTTTTTGAGAGAGAATAATTTGCAATTCCTTTTTTATTTCACCTATCTGTGGAGTTGTTGGATAGATCAACCTATTAAATATTATTTTCTAGCTGCTATAAGAACCGTGTGGACCAATCTGCCCGGTAAATCTTTAGGGTTATTGCCACTAATACCATCAAAATAGCAAACGAAGTGGGACCTTAGAGATTGTTTTCCCACACATTTTTTTAATCAGTCTGCAAACTGAATTCCAATAAGAAGAAATTACTGGACACTCTCACATGAAATGAAACAAGCTTGCATTTGCTAGTTGACATTTTGGACATTGTGGTTTATAATCTGTTGGTGGGGGGTTTCTGTACCTTATATTGAAAGCAAATTTTGCTCTGTGTAAAAATAATAAATGAGATTCTCTCCATACTTCATAAATAATACAATTTCTGACCGTTTCCATGCCCTGTAATATTTTTTTCGGGACTTCCGGATCATTCAAAATAACTACCCATTTCTTTAGCCCATGATGTACAATCGTTTCTGCCTGCCATGCTCCCATTTCTTTGTACAAATTCGATAAAGTTGTATTCGAGTTCCCTGGTTTTATTAATTTGTCAAACTTTATCACCTCCAATACTGTATCTAAATCTTTAATAATTGAAGAGCAAACAGAAGCAATTTGGGCATAATATAAAACGTGTGTGTGAAGGATTGCGGAGAAGCCGCCGCTTGTGCTGACAGTGAGGCGGCGGTTTCCGCACACAGAGCGGCGGTTTCCTCACAGCAACATGCGTCTGGGTTATCTGGACCTAGTAGTGCGCACAGATGGAGAGCTACGCGCGCCGCAAGACAGGCTCTTTATGCCAATAGGAGAAGGGTCAGCTGATCGGGACGGTCACCTGACCCCAGCTCAGCAGATGATTGGTTGATGGGATCTGGGCGGCGCTGAGGAGTGCTTCACTATATATATCTCTTGCTGTTCAGTTGCTGGTTGTCTGGCGTTGCGAATACCTATGTGTTAGCACTCAGACCTTAGTCAGATCCTTCTGTGTGGTGGAACCAGGAGGACCTGGGAATCCACACTTAGCCAGTTTACTGTGTATTATCTGTGTTATTCATTAGACCAGTTCCAGGGTGTAGAGACCACGGACCTCACACCCCAGACTAGGAATACTGTGTATCATCTGTGTTATTCATTAGACCAGTTCCAGGGTGTAGAGACCACGGACCTCACACCCAGACTAGGGAATTTGTGTTATCATTCTGTTAAACATCAGACTAGTTCCAGGGTGTAGAGACCATGGACCTAACACCCAGACTAGGGAACTTGTGTTATCATTCTGTTATACATCAGACTAGTTCCAGGGTGTAGAGACCACGGACCTCACACCCAGACTAGGCATTGTTTGATATCTGTTATGACTTTGCTTTCCTGACTATTCCTCTGATCTCTGATTCGGTACCTTGCACTTCTGATATTCCGTTGCCAAACCCTGCTTGCCTTGGATATCGAATCAGCCTTCTGTCTTTGTACTTTATCTGTCTGTGTGTTGTCGACCCGGCCTGCCTATCCTATCTGACTGTCACCCACCCCTTGGGTGCTCAGTCCTCTTGCAGGGGTCCCCTGCTTCTAAGAGGGGGCACTGCTGCAAACCAGTCAAGGTCTGCTCCCTCCTGGAGCCCTTGACTGCAGTAGAGTCTATTTCTACTTATTGGACCACCTGCTACCCCGGTGGTCCGATCTATACTGTTACACCAAACATTTACACGTTTCCGGTGCCCAGTGGTTAGCGATATATCTGTATTATCGGTGATTCTGCAGATCATCAATAATCAGGTATATATCTGTATTCTTGGTGCTGCTACAGCAGCGCCGTAAGGCAGATCAGCGATCCCCGGCCAATCAGCGGCCGGGGATCGCCGCCATGTGACAGATGACAGCCTGTCACAGGCTGCACAGGACGGATAGCGTCCTGTGCAGCCCCGATCACCAGGGGTGAGAGGGAGGAGAGGGAGGGGGGAATTTCGCCGCGGAGGGGGGCTTTGAGGTGCCCCCCCCCAGTGGTGTAGCTAAGGAGCTGTGGGCCCCCGGTGCAAGTTTTACATGGGGCCCCACAAGCACTCTATAAATAACAATTGATATGGCGCACCAAAACCTGCCAATGGCAACAACAGTGTCAGAGGTGTAAGAAGGGGATGGGGAACAGTGTGTTAAGGATTACTACTATTCAAAGTATCTATACAAGGGATTATTACCAACACAGGATCAATAGAGAGCTAATACTGTGATAGAGGGTGGACCCTTCAGGGCCCCTCTGGCTCAAGGGCCCCGATGCGGTCGCTACCTCTGCACCCCCTATTGCTACGCCACTGCCCCCCCCCCCCACAACACCGAGGCAGGCAGGAGCGATCAGACCCCCCTGCACATCATCCCCAAAAGGGGGGAAAAAGGGAGGCGATCTGATCGCTCTGCCTGCAACCTGATCTGTGCTGGGGGCTGCAGAGCCCACCCAGCACAGATCATAAAAAAACATGCTGGTCCTTAAGGGGGGTAAAGGCTGGGTCCTCAAGTGGTTAATAAGGTTATTATTACCACTTGCCATATCATTTTTATGCTATTTTTAGGCTATTCGGCTCTTCTTTGTTATGCTAAACAGCAGTAGCCATTTAGGTTTTAAAATAACCATCCATCCTGGTGTGGAATTAGCAGGGTGCTAAGAATAGCTTTGTAGTGCCCCCTCTAGCAGGTGTCACCCCAGGCCTCTGCCTGGTTGCCTATACCTTAAAAACGCTCAGCTCAGCATGCCTTGTCATGAAATTCCGGAAACCAATTTTCGGTACACACGACGCAATTTGCTGAAAGATTTACTGTCAGATCGACTATTTCCAACATATCTGATCTGATTTCCCATTGATTATAACGATACTTTTTTCCCCCTCCAGAATACACAATTTAACTGTGCAAATGACTGCCAGTTGCACCGAAACAGTCAGCCCCTGCAACATAATATATTCATAACTGGTAATGTGTGACATTTAAGAATGGATTAATCTCCAGGTAAACATTTTCCGGCTTTAGGATTGTATTCTGCCCTAAGAAAAAGGCCATTTCATTTTACGCCAATGTCCTATTCCCAGCACTCCGCACCGCTCGCCGCTAAGCCGTCATCTTCTGAATACATGAAAATCTCAGGTAGCACTATGGGGATTTGCAGAATTTTAATCCATGTAAATGTCTGTGACCGTACAGGAAAACCATACAGTGAATGAGGTACATGTAGTGATTACCAGGCTGCTTAATAGGCTACAGCTTAATAGACCACAAGAATTTGCGAAGGGGGGGAAAAACTCATTAAAGTACACGTGAAAGGAGATTTTAATGACATTGTTTTATGAATATGTAAGAGTTTTGGGTATAAAAAGGCTTTTTGGCTTTACCTGTGATCTAATCCAACTCCACTTTAAGGAACTTAAGGAACAACTCCAGTGGCGTAGTAATAGGGGGTGCAGAGGTTACGACCGCACCGGGGCTCTTGAACTAGAGGGGCCCACAAGGGACACTCACACAACTATAGTATTAGCTCTTCAATGGTGCTATGCTGGTAATGATAACTTCTATATATGCTGGGAATAGTGGAAATCATTAACAAACTGTTCCCTTCCTCATATGGGGAGGGGGAGGAGGAGGGGTTCCAATGTAAAACTTTCACTGGGGCCCAAAGCTCCTTAGCTACGCCACTGGGTCTGCATGGGTTTCCTCTGGGAACTCTGGTTGCCTCCCACACCACTAAAACAAATAAATAAGTTAATTAGCTTCCCCCTAAATTGGCCCTAGACTATGATACATACTCTATAGAACACTGGCGTAACAATAGGGGATGCAACCCCTGCCGCTGCGGGGGGGGGGGGGGGAGGAAGCTGGGGCCCGCTCAGGGACTTTTGTGGGGCAGGAGGGGTCGCAGCACAAGAGGAGAGCGTGGCCGCAGATAGGTGGGGAGGGAGGACATTCCCCCCTCTCCCTCACCTCGGGCTCGCCTCTCAGCGCTTTCCCTCCTGCAATCATTGGTGGCAGTGGCGGCGGCAGGCTGAACACATTACCTCCTTCTCGCCTGAGGTCTTCCGATCTCTAAGAGCTTCATGCTACTTCCTGTTTACACAGGAAGTTACATGAAGCACTTAGTGATCGGAAGACCTCCGGCGAGAAGGAGGTAATGTGCTCAGCCTGCCGCCGCCACCAATGATTGCAGGAGGGAAAGCGCTGAGAGGAGAGCCCGAGGTGAGGGAGGGGGGGGGGGGATGTCTACCCTCCCCACCGATCTGCGACCACGCTCTCCTCTTATGCTGCGACCCCTCCTGCCCCACAAAAGTCCCTGAGCGGGCCCTAGGGAGGTGGGGGGGGGGGGGGGATTTCTAGGTACGCCCCTGCTATAGAATACATACAGACATATGACTATGGTGGGGATTAAATCATGAGCCCCTCTGAGGGACAGTTAAGTGACAAAACAACATACTCTGTCTCTGTACAGCGCTGTGGAAGATGTTGGCACTATATAAATACTAAATAGTAATAATATTTCACACAGGATCACAATGAGTCATTTTGTAAATGGATGCCTGTAAAGTCCAAAAAAAACAAAACTGCAGTTAAAATTCTGACAATTAAGACTGATAACGAACTATAAAGTAAAGAGAGTGTTAAAGAGGCCCTGTAAATGCATGTAGTAGAATGCAGTAAAGTATTCTGGACATCCACTTTTACAGTCATTTTCTTGGTTTCAGCATCAGAAACACTTCCTATATCTATATATTGCTGTATAGTGGTATGTAGCCCCGCCCTCCCAGTGATGCTTAGCCTAGGCTGATTAGCTATGTGGAATTCTCCTCCCAGAGCAGGCATATTTTGTACTGTTGTTGGAACTCTCAGTAAACAAATATTCCACAGAGCATATTAGTGCCAACGCCTGCAATGCACAGCCCAGTGTGCCTCTCCTCTCCGGTCTGGCGTTGCACAAACATCAGGTGGTTGGGTGTCCTCACAATGTATTGCTTCAGGTTGCAAATAGTCTAGAACCAGCCCTGTGTTTAGGTTATACTTTTAAAGTGACATTGGAGCAAAAAAAAAAAACCAAAAACGTATGTTACTCATATCTTTGCTATTTAAAGAGACTCTGAAGCGAGTCTCAATCCTCTTTTTTAACCTATATTCATATTAAGCCCCATAAGCACAGCTAAACTGCCGCTATCCCGCGGCAAAACGAGGGCTTTATAACCCCCAAATCCCCTCTCCTACCTCTTGGGAGTGCTTCCTGCTTGAGGCCGCGCTACAGCCATAAGCTCTGCCTCCATGCGCGTCAATCCTCGCTGATCGCCGCCTCTCTCCCGCCCCTCTCATCTGCCTTTACAGAGAGGGGCGGGGGAGAGGCGGAGATCCGCACGGCGATTGACGCGCATGGAGGCAGAGCTACAGCTCATAGCTTGGCCTCCAGGAAGTGCAAAATCCACGACCAAGAAAGTCGTGGATTTTGTAGGGGGATTTGGGGGGGTATTAACATTTCGTTTTGCCGCGGGATAGGGGCGGTTTAGCTGCGCTTATGGGGCTTAATATGAATATAGGTTAAAAAAAAGAATTGAGACTCGCTTCAGAGTCTCTTTAATGTTCTATTTCTTTGCTGTACTACACTTACAATTCATTATATCATAAGTTTATTTAAACTTCATATTCCCTTTAATGACTAACTATACAAGATGTCCTTACAAGCTTTCAAAATTAAATTTCTTCTTTTAGCATGATATGCAGCGCAGTTTCGCCCATGACTAGGGATAAGCGAAATTCCGCATTCCGGCGAAACCATTTCCACAATGTTAAAGGGAACGTAATGGATGTTTCCTTTTAAACAAATACCAGTTCCCTGGCAGTCCTGCTGATAACTTTGGCTATAGTGGTGGATGAATCACAATCCTGTTTACACATTTTTCTGGGGAGCAGCAGGAGTTATCGTAGGCCATGGGACCTAGAGGTGGTCCCACGGCGGTCATCACAATTTTTGTTTGTAGCAGCAGGAGTTGTCGTAGGCCATGGGACCTAGAGGTGGTTCCACGGCAGTCATCATAATTTTTTGGGGGGAGCAGCAGGAGTTGTCGTAGGCCAGGGGACCTAGAGGTGGTTTCACAGCAGTCATTACAGCAAAATGTTAATTTAGTCTGTCCAATCTTCATCGTGAATCGGTGAAAGGGGCCTTGTAATTATCACTGATCCATGACTCGTTCATTTTTATGATTAAAAACAATGGTGCATGAGCCAGCCTGGGGCCCCGGGAACTCTCACTGCCCGGGGCCCCAGAACCAGCATCTGACACCATATGTGAGCGCAGCCAAGACCTTGGAGCTGCCACATCCAAGGCCTGTCTCCTACTGCTCTAAAACTTACCAAACACACAATTGGAGAACCTCACTCCCAAACAGTTCTCTGCTGCTTTATAAAGCCTGCAGGCTGCTTATAAGCCAATGAGAAGTGCACACATAATACACCTAGCTTGCAGTGATAATCAAGCAAAAGCTGAGCAAGTCAGCCAATTAGTAGGAGAGGGCTCCAATTGTGTGTTTGGTAAGTTTTAGAGCAGTAGGAGACAGGCCTTGGATGTGGCAGCTCCAAGGTCTTGGCTGCGCTCACATATGGTGTCAGATGCTGGTTCTGGGGCCCCGGGCAGTGAGAGTTCCCGGGGCCCCAGGCTGGCTCATGCACCATTGTTTTTAATTATTGTAGTATCCCATGCAGTTTAGTTAGGGAGGGGGGCAGATGAGAGGGAATATCCTGCACGCTGGTGCCCCCTGCTGGTCATATAGCCATTGTCTATATGCAACTGAAGCCCTCTCCTACTAATTGGCTGACTTGCTCAGCTTTTGCTTGATTATCACTGCAAGCTAGGTGTATTATGTGTGCACTTCTCATTGGCTTATAAGCAGCCTGCAGGCTTTATAAAGCAGCAGAGAACTGTTTGGGAGTGAGGTTCTCCAATTGTGTGTTTGGTAAGTTTTAGAGCAGTAGGAGACAGGCCTTGGATGTGGCAGCTCCAAGGTCTTGGCTGCGCTCACATATGGTGTCAGATGCTGGTTCTGGGGCCCCGGGCAGTGAGAGTTCCCGGGGCCCCAGGCTGGCTCATGCACCATTGTTTTTAATTATTGTAGTATCCCATGCAGTTTAGTTAGGAGGGGGGCAGATGAGAGGGAATATCCTGCACGCTGGTGCCCCCTGCTGGTCATATAGCCATTGTCTATATGCAACTGAAGCCCTCTCCTACTAATTGGCTGACTTGCTCAGCTTTTGCTTGATTATCACTGCAAGCTAGGTGTATTATGTGTGCACTTCTCATTGGCTTATAAGCAGCCTGCAGGCTTTATAAAGCAGCAGAGAACTGTTTGGGAGTGAGGTTCTCCAATTGTGTGTTTGGTAAGTTTTAGAGCAGTAGGAGACAGGCCTTGGATGTGGCAGCTCCAAGGTCTTGGCTGCGCTCACATATGGTGTCAGATGCTGGTTCTGGGGCCCCGGGCAGTGAGAGTTCCCGGGGCCCCAGGCTGGCTCATGCACCATTGTTTTTAATTATTGTAGTATCCCATGCAGTTTAGTTAGGAGGGGGGCAGATGAGAGGGAATATCCTGCACGCTGGTGCCCCCTGCTGGTCATATAGCCATTGTCTATATGCAACTGAAGCCCTCTCCTACTAATTGGCTGACTTGCTCAGCTTTTGCTTGATTATCACTGCAAGCTAGGTGTATTATGTGTGCACTTCTCATTGGCTTATAAGCAGCCTGCAGGCTTTATAAAGCAGCAGAGAACTGTTTGGGAGTGAGGTTCTCCAATTGTGTGTTTGGTAAGTTTTAGAGCAGTAGGAGACAGGCCTTGGATGTGGCAGCTCCAAGGTCTTGGCTGCGCTCACATATGGTGTCAGATGCTGGTTCTGGGGCCCCGGGCAGTGAGAGTTCCCGGGGCCCCAGGCTGGCTCATGCACCATTGTTTTTAATTATTGTAGTATCCCATGCAGTTTAGTTAGGAGGGGGGCAGATGAGAGGGAATATCCTGCACGCTGGTGCCCCCTGCTGGTCATATAGCCATTGTCTATATGCAACTGAAGCCCTCTCCTACTAATTGGCTGACTTGCTCAGCTTTTGCTTGATTATCACTGCAAGCTAGGTGTATTATGTGTGCACTTCTCATTGGCTTATAAGCAGCCTGCAGGCTTTATAAAGCAGCAGAGAACTGTTTGGGAGTGAGGTTCTCCAGTCGTTCATTTTTATGATCGTTGGTATGTCCACATTGTCTGTGGGCAGACAGGTCCGTTGGTCGGTGACCACTAAAGCAGCACTAAATACTCGCTCAGAGAGAACACTGGGGGCGGGGCATGCCAGAACCTCCAGTGCATACTGAGTGAGTTCAGGCCAGGTATCTAGTTGTTTTGTCCAATACTCCATGGGGTCATCATTACTCTCCATATTGTCTGGAGCACTGGCCGAGTAATCATTCACCATACGGGCCAGCCGCTGGCAGAGACTACTTTGCCCGCTGGTGGTGCTGCTGCTAGAAGGAGTATCTGGCATTGGCTGATAAAATTCCTTCAGCATACTCAGCAGGTTCTCAGATTGGCTATTGGTGCTGCTGCTGGGAGTGGGACCACCAGACCTTTGCTGAGTATGATGAGGTTGGTAGCTTGGGCCCGGGATACAGGTTCAGGAAACGCATCTTCTACCCAACAAAGAAGGGCATCCTGAATCTGGCTCATCCTGGCGTCTGCTTCGGAGGGGGGTATGAACTGCTGCATTTTCCCCTTGCACCGGGGATCTAAGATGGTGGCCACCCACATGTCGAGTCTTGATTTTAAAGTTTTAATCCGGGGGTCCTTACGGAGGCACTGGATCATATGCGCAGCCATAGGGAACAGAGGTCTGCCATTAATCACCTCTTCCTGGCTGTCAGAACCGTCGTCATGCTCCAGCTCTACATCAGCAGAATCTTCTTCCCACCCCCGGGCAATGGGCTCTTCCGCTTCCACAAGCTCTGCCTCCTCGTCCGGAATTGCCAATTTCCAACCAGAATCGTGGAAATCTCCATTCCGCGGAATCAGACGAGCATCCCAACCCATGACGGCAAGTGATGCAATTGCATCAGATGGCATAAGTACTATCAGCGTGGTTACAGGTGCAGTGGTTCGCTCTGATAGGAGATCTACGTAGCGGCTGATGGCGGCAGCATAAACAGGATGGGGACAATTGCAGGGGAAGCATCCATGATCGGCGGCCGCCTTGGGTTGGAGGATCAGGCACTGGGGCAACAATACTACCTTACACTGGAGCAACTATACTACCTATACTGGGGGCAACTGTACCACCTATACTGGGGCATCTATACTAGCTACCTAACTATACTGGGGCAACAATATTAGCTACCTATACAGGGGAAACTATACTACCTGTACTGGGGCAACTATACTACCTATACTGGGGCCACTATATTAGCTACCTATACTGGGGCAACTATGCTAGCTACCTATACTGGGGGCAATTATACTGGCTACTTACCTACCTATGCTGAGGGTGAAAATATTGGCTACCTATACTGAGGCAACTATGCTGGCTACCTATACTGGGGCAACTATACCTGGCTACCTACCTACCTATGCGGAGGGTGAACATTTTTGGGTGCTGTGCAATCATTCCAAATCCAAGTTTGCCTCAGGCATCAAAAAGAACCGGCCCTGATGATACGTTTCTGATCCAGTTCTGTATCATTCCTGAAGAAGAAACAACGTTTTGAAAGCTTACAGAGAAATCTTGTACAGTTATTCATTAAAAGGTATCACCCAAACAGCTTCTGTTGATAGGTATTTGGCTGTGTTGTGTGTGAATGGCACCTGATTACACCAGATTAGTGGAGCCCTCATAAGCGGAATAAGGGCAAGTTTAAGATATGTCAGGAATTAAATTGCCTTCACACCTTTCTCCCAGGCTTCAGTTCTTTTATGGCCGCATTTATTTCATTTGAGCCTTTGTGCGAGGATAGAAAAAAATATATGCATTTCAAAGACTTCTTCTGTACGGCGGTATTTTAGTCTTACAGCAGAAACTGGGTGAAGCGACAATGGAGCAGATTTTTATAATCGGTCCAATTACGTATGACAATTTGAGCACTTTATGTTTGCACAATGCAACATTTTGTATGTGAAGGCTAAATAAACAATTCCAGTCATTGTAATATACCTTCGGGGAATGCTTTTGTGAGGAGGAGAATGTCACAGATGTTCCAGCATAGGAAAAAGATTATTTAGTCTTTGTTTAGTCTGATCTCATCTCAAATCATTATGGGTTCCATCGCCCACTTTCTCCACAGCTCACCAATCCCCCTGTCAGTCCTCCTAGATATGGGGTTATCATTTTACACAGGACTGAAACAACAATATCCCTTACTGGCCATTATGTTTTAATTACACATTATTTTACATAAAAGTAATCAGGTTATGATGAATCATGGAACACGGGGAGATTCAGTAATGCACAAGCACCACCTCCCTACCTGTACAATACTTCACACTTTCTTGTGAATCTCTTAAATCTCTAATGTACAGACATGTATTATGCTATTGATCCTATGTCTGGCCTACAAATCCATACACAAGTCCTGCCTGACCTACATTTCTGACCTGGTCAGCAGATACACACCTTGCCGCCCACTCCGCTCGCTCAACAACAACCTCCTAACCACACAAACACATCTTACACTCCCATGCACGACTACAGGACTTCACTAGAGCTGCCCCAATTCTGTGGAATACTATCCTACTTCCTATCAGGCTTGCCCCCTCCAACAAGCCCTCAAAATGCACCTCTTCAAGGAGGCCTCCCCTACCTCGCCGTTGCCCTAACTTTCTCTGCCTAGAACCTCTCAATGCAGCTTCCCTCCTATCGTGTCATCACCCCCCCCCCCCCCCCTGCTAAATTGTAAGGTTTTGACAGGCCTCTCCCTCCTTGTGTATCATACTTGATTGTGCACTCTGCCCAAGGAATACTTTGAACTTTTATTATTGGGACTACTACTCCAGTGTATGATCTGGCTTTGTGTGTCTTATTACTTATTACTTGTACTGTGTTGTCTGTCACCCGTTATCATGGTCTGTAACCTTATTTATTGTCCAGCACTGCATAATACTGTTTGTTGGTGCTATATAAATCCAATAAATAATAATAATAATGGCTTCACATTTAATGAACTATAGAGATTGGAATAATATTAATACGATGCTTAGTCTTCTAGTTGAAAATCCCATTGAAGGTGACCTACCAAATAATGCCATAAGAGATAATGGTTTGCTATATGGGAATGCATTGCATTGCATTCAGTGATTTGGAACATACCTACCACAACAAATCTAAATTCTTCCCACAACTTTACACTAATTTGAACTCATTTTTATGTGTGCATAGAGTCATGGGTGAGGTGGGACGCTTGGGCAACAGTATGGACACCTCCAACCTTGACCCAGAACTTCAGGATGGTTTACGAGAACTGCAAGAAAGACCCCTTATCATCAAACCTTTGGATAAGGGAGTTAACGTAGTAGTGATAACTCCCCCACAATATGAAGCCATGTGTTATTAGATACTATCAAACCAATCAAGGTATAAACCCATCCTCATGTCATCTATCGAAGGAGACAAAGACTTTTTTTCGCCTTGGTGGATAGGGCTTTGTCCACAAACGGGGACCATTCTAGGATCCCATCATTTTATGCCCTCCCCGAGGGTCACAAAAACCTTCATTCCACCCCCCCCCCCCTGGGGAGACCCATAGTATCTGGGATGGGCTGCCTGACAGAAAGGGCCAGCAGGTTGGTGGATGACCATCTTCGCCCATACGTCCAGGGTCTCCCCCCCCCCATGTGAGAGACTCCCTTTGCTTACTTGGCCTCCTAAATGGAGCAACCATTAGCTTTCATCCCAACTCATAATGCATTTTTCTTCAATAGCAGATGTGTGGCCATGGGCACCAAGTGTGCCCCCTCCTACGCCATCCTGTACCTGGGGGGTTGGAAGAGACATGTTTTTTTCAGATGACACAGATGACACATGGGAGTGGGTGGACTCCATTCTGGCTTCGTTATATTGATGATATGGACAGGTATTGAGGATGACCTAAAAAATGTCATGTCCAAACTCAACCAGTATGATACTGTCATCAAGTTACATTAGTTATGTTAATTAGAATAGATAGGTAATATAATCTCTTACCCACCCTGTTTTAAAAGAACAGGCAAATGTTTGTGATTCATGGGGGCTGCCATCTTTGTCATGGGGGCAGCCATCTTTTTGGTTGAAAGGAGGTGACAAGGAGCAGGAGACACAGTTCCAACTGTCCTGTGTCCCGATTACCCCTCCCAGCTGCACACGCTAGGCTTCAAACGTCAAATCAAAATGTAAAAATAAAAATAAAAATTGCACCAAAACAGCAGAACTAGAACAACAAAATCAGAAATCCCATCATACTTTGCACAGCATCAGGGGAAAAAAGCCCGGGCAGTTTTCTTCTGTGCAGCTAAAAATGAGGCTTGTATAAGAGAAACAAAGTTATGATGCTGTGAAACTGTTAAAGAAACCCCAAGCCTTTTCAGTGCTGCTGAGTCGATTTTTAGTCCGGAGGTTCACTTTAACAGAAATTACCTTTCTGGGCATTGTAAAGTCCTGTGATGGAACCATAGAAACAACCTTATATCGTAAGGAAACTGCCTGCAATACTATATTGCATGCAAACCGTTCACATCCTGATTTCATAAAGCGCAATATACCAGTGGATTAGTATCTGCAGAGAAGATGTATTTTCTCAAGCGATGTTGAATTTCAAAATCCAGAGACCTACAGTATATGAGAGACTCCAAGAAAAGGGATATAGCAAAAAGAGCCTTAAAAAGGCATATAAAAAGGCAAATCGAGAACTTCTTTTAATTCCTTCACAGAAATCACAACCATGAGTAACCAAGAGAGATGGGAGACGGATAGCGCCCTGGGTGGGCAAGGAGGAGGTTAGATTTATAACCGTACAATAACAACCATAAGCAACTTCGCTTAATTCTGGCAAGACATTGGCATCTGCTTATTGGAGATCGCGATATACTGTACATTCATTTATTGGAAAAACACCAAACCAACCTTTTTGTAAAGCATGTTCATTAGGAGATATGTTAGTAAGTATTTTATCACCCCATTGATGCAATTACATAGTATTATAGGTGAGTATTGGGTGAAGATGTGTGCATTAATGACTACGCCGTATTGGAATAGGGTGTATGGCCATCATTATTATTAATGCTTTTATTATTTTTCATTTTTTTTCCTCCATCTTTGCCCTCAGCATTCCAGAGGGGATACACATGGAGCGCAAATGGGTGTGGTCTTCCTACTAACATGCCACTATGCGCAGCATTTTGGAACACATTTGGCATAAGGACTTTCACTTTCCCCTCCCCCTGTGGCTCCGTTGTGACACTTCCGCTCCAGCGTTAAACACTTGGAGCGCATGGACAGCCTTCTCTCTCTTCTGCGCTGTATGTTGGAACGCATGTGGGATGGGGGCTTCTGCTTTTCCCCCCACACTCTGTAGCTCCATCATGATGTCTTTGCTCCAGAGTTATAGGCTTTGAGCACATGGACAGCTTCCCCTCTCTTATTGCCGACCTATTGGCTGACTAAGCCAGTTAGCCCCTACTGGTTGTGCATTCTGGCAGATATATGACTTGGGCCGCATGACGTTAACCGAGAGGAAGCCTATTGCACACTATTTAAGGCCTTGGCAATGGCATTCATACACTCGCCATGCTGGGGATCGCCCTTCAGGCCACCAGCCATCTGCTAATTGACACACTTTTTGTATAGGTAAGTTCTCCTTTAATCTTATGCCGTTAAGCACTCTCTGTTGATTCACTAGACATTTGTTGCAGTATGAGGATTCACAGACTTTCTTGGTCCTGCAGGAATTCACAGACACTAGTTGCTCTACAGGAATTCATTGACATGTATTGCATCACACGGATTCATAGATAATTGTTTGCACTACAGAGATTCTGAGACACTTGTTGCACTACAGAGATTCTGAGACACTTGCTGCACTACAGAGATTCTGAGACACTTGTTGCACTACAGAGATTCTGAGACACTTGATGCACTACAGAGATTCACAGACATTTGTTGCACTACAGTAATTTATAAACACTTATTGCACCACAGAGATTCATAGATAATTGTTGTACTACAGGGAGTCACAGACACCTGTTGCACTGCAGAGATTCATAGGCACTTGTTGAACTACAGAGAATCATAGACACTTGTTGCACTACAGTAATTCACAGACAATTGTTGCGCTACAGGGATTCATAGACACTTGTTGCGCTACAGGAATGCACAGACAATTGTTGTGCTACGGGGGATTTACAGGTACTTGTGGCACTACAGAGATTCACAGACACTTATTGCACCACAGGGATTCATAAATCATTATTGCGCAGCTGTTGCGTTACAGGGATAAAAAAAACACTTGTTACACTACAGAGATTCACAGACATTTGTTGTGCTACAGGGTCTTTGCAGACACTTGTTGCACCACAGAAATTCACAAACAATTGTTGTACTACAGGGGTTTACAGGCACCTGTTGTACTGCAGATATTCATAGATCATTGTTGCGCTGTTGCGTTTCAGGGATCCAAAGACACTTGTTACACTACAGAGATTCAAAGACAATTGTTGCGCTACAGGGATTAACAGACACTTGTTGCACTACACAGATTCATAGACACTTGTTGTGCTACGGAGATTCAGACATTTGTTGTGCTACATTGAATCACATACATATGGTACATTATGGAGATTCACTTTCATTTGGTGCGCTACAGAGATTATAGTTAGTTCAGTCATACCTCCCAACTTTTTGAGTTAAGAAATAGGGAAATTTTAACCACTTCCCTACCACGTTTTTACCCCTTCTGTACCAGAGCAATTTTCACATCAGCTCCCCCCATTCATTGGCCAATAACTTTTTCACTACTTATCACAGATCTATATATTTTTTCTGGGACAAACTAGGCTTTCTTTGTTTTGCTCAGAACTATTTTATTTGCATTTTACATGGAAGAAGAAGAAAAAAAAAATGAAAGAAAAAAAATATTTAGTTTTCAGCCATTATATAGTTTTAAAATAAAATGTCCTAGGATTGATAAAACCCACACGTTTTATTTGCCCATTTGTCCCGGTTATTACAACATTTAATTTTTTTAAATGATGTGGGTTTTTTTGTAATAAGTGTTTTATTCTGGTAACTATGGGTTACGGGAGGAAAGGGTTAAAAATCTCTTATTTTTCTATGTAAATGTGTATAATGGTGTATTTGGATGTAGTTTACTTTTTGGACACAAGATGGCACTGCACATAGCTCCCGATTACTGTATCGAAATTATTTCGCCAAGCATAACAGGGTTATGCCCGGAATTGGATCTGGCACAATACATAGCTCAAGAAGAAGACATATATAATAGGTTCACAAGCATGCAAAAGACATCAAGTAGACAAACCTCAATAACAGTTTACATTTTTCGTACATAACAGATCAGATCAGATCATCCTGTGGTTCCTGTATGCACAGATCCAGTCTTACATAGAGTTAGTCAGACCTGTGGTATGGTCAATTGATTGGCAGTGTCACAGCTCAGGCCAAGACTCCTTGATAGAGGTGTGAGTGCTGATAGAAGTATTTGGAGGGAGTTTAGGAGGCTGACAGCCGAGGGGAAGAATGAGTTCATGTGTCTAACGGCCCTTGTTGAGATTTCCCGAAGCTTCCGGCCCAAATAGCGGTTGCCTGGGTGAGAAAGGTTGTTTGCGATCCTCAGTGCCCTAGATCGCAGCCTTGTGTTGTGTAGGTGGGCAAGAGAGGGGAGGGCCCAAGATGGAAGAGCAGAGAATCGATTCAATGGTGGTGGAGTAGAAGCTCTTTAGAACCTCCTGAGCCATGCCGAATTTCCCCAGATGGCGTAGGAAGTAAAGTCTCTGCTGGGCTTTCCGCTGGATGGCAGTGATGTTGGCTCTCCAGCTGAGGTCATTGGAGATGGTAGTGCCCAGAAGACAAGCACATGGTACTCTTGCAACCTCCATGCCATCGATTAAGATGGGAGGTGGGGTGGAAGGAGCCTTCCTGAAATCTATGATCAGCTTAATAGCTTCTGTTGTGTTTGGCACTAGACTGTTCTCCTTGCACCACTGGCAGATTCTCTCCACCTGCTGACAGTACTACTGGACATTATCCTTGGTGACCAGGCCGGCAATGGTGGTGTCATCAGCGAACTTGATGACCTTAACAGAGTCTGCCATGGATCTGCAGTTGTTCGTGACTCGTGTAGAGGGAGAACGACAGTGGTGACAAGACACAACCTTGTGGTGTACCAGTGTTTGTTGTCATTATAAACAGTATAAGGGAAGCAGTGCCTGCCTCTTTGTACTTTTGGTTTTGCTGAATAAGAGCTGTGTCTCATTGAAGTAGATTTCATTCATCACAGGCAGGGAGATCGGGGGGTTGGGAACAACAGTTTCCCCGTTCCCTGATCACGGAAGGACGGCATAGCGGCAAAAGCGAACAGGAGCAATGCGACAATCGCGAGCGGCGGTGGTAGGTAAACAGTGCATATATACACGCCCCCGATCCGCAAGTGAAGTAAGCAGGGGCGTATATATATATATATATACACATGCCCCTGCCACACCTCCAGCCACATTCCTTGTCACACATATTCCAATGAATTAGGAAGCAAAAGATGTTGTTTTATCATTCAAACCATGCGGGTCGTACCTATCATCAGTTGTATCTCATAATAACATTTAACCACTTGAGGACCGTGGGCTTTCTACCCCTTAAGGACCGGCCACTTTTTTTCCATTCAGACCACTGCAGCTTTCACGGTTTATTGCTCGCTCATACAACCTACCACCTAAATGAATTTTGGCTCCTTTTCTTGTCACTAATAAAGCTTTCTTTTGGTGCTATTTGATTGCTCCTGTGATTTTTACTTTTTATTATATTCATCAAAAAAGACATGAATTTTGGCAAAAAAATGTTTTTTTTAACTTTCTGTGCTGACATTTTTCAAATAAAGCAAAATTTCTGTATACATGCAGCGCGAAAAATGTGGACAAACATGTTTTGGATAAAAAAAAACCCCATTCAGTGTATATTTATTGGTTTGGGTAAAAGTTATAGCGTTTACAAACTATGGTGCAAAAAGTGAATTTTCCCATTTTCAAGCATCTCTGACTTTTCTGACCACCTGTCATGTTTCATGAGGGGCTAGAATTCCAGGATAGTATAAATACCCCCCAAATGACCCCATTTTGGAAAGAAGACATCCCAAAGTATTCACTGAGAGGCATAATGAGTTCATAGAAGATATTATTTTTTGTCACAAGTAAGCGGAAAATGACACTTTGTGACCAAAAAAAAAAAAAAATTTCTATTTCTTCTAACTTGCGACAAAAAAAAATGAAATCTGCCACGGACTCACCATGCCCCTCTCTGAATACCTTGAAGGGTCTACTTTCCAAAATGGGTCATTTGTGGGGTGTGTTTACTGTCCTGACATTTTGGGGGGTGCTAAATTGTAAGCACCCCTGTAAAGCCTAAAGGTGCTCATTGAACTTTGGACCCCTTAGCGCAGTTAGGCTGCAAAAAAGTGCCACACATGTGGTATTGCCATACTCAGGAGAAGTAGTATAATGTGTTTTGGGGTGTATTTTTACACATACCCATGCTGGGTGGGAGAAATATCTCTGTAAATGACAATTTTTAAATTTTTTTTACACACAATTGTCCATTTACAGAGATCTTTCTCCCACTCAGCATGGGTATGTGTAAAAATACACCCCAAAACACATTATACTACTTCTCCTGAGTACGGCGATACCACATGTGTGGCACTTTTTTGCACCCTAACTGCACTAAAGGGCCCAAAGTCCAATGAGTACCTTTAGGATTTCACAGGTCATTTTGAGAAATTTCGTTTCAAGACTACGCCTCACGGTTTAGGGCCCCTAAAATGCCAGGGCAGTATAGGAACCCCACAAATGACCCCATTTTAGAAAGAAGACACCCCAAGGTATTCCGTTAGGAGTATGGTGAGTTCATAGAAGATTTTATTTTTTGTCACAAGTTAGCGGAAAATGACACTTTGTGAAAAAACACAATTAAAATCAATTTCCGCTAACTTGTGACAAAAAATAAAATCTTCTATGAACTCGCTATACTACTAACGGAATACCTTGGGGTGTCTTCTTTCTAAAATGGGGTCATTTGTGGGGTTCCTATACTGCCCTGGCATTTTAGGGGCCCTAAACCGTGAGGAGTAGTCTTGAAACGAAATTTCTCAAAATGACCTGTGAAATCCTAAAGGTACTCATTGGACTTTGGACCCTTTAGCGCAGTTAGGGTGCAAAAAAGTGCCACACATGTGGTATCGCCGTACTCGGGAGAAGTAGTACAATGTGTTTTGGGGTGTATTTTTACACATACCCATGCTGGGTGGGAGGAATACCTCTGTAAATGGACAATTGTGTGTAAAAAAAAATCAAAAGATTTTTATTTACAGAGGTATTTCTCCCACCCAGCATGGGCATGTGTAAAAATACACCCCAAAACACATTATACTACTTCTCCCGAGTACGGCGATACCACATGTGTGGCACTTTTTTGCACCCTAACTGCACTAAGGGGCCCAAAGTCCAATGAGTACCTTTAGGATTTCACAGGTCATTTTTGTTTCAAGACTACTCCTCACGGTTTAGGGCCCCTAAAATGCCAGGGCAGTATAGGAACCCCACTAATGACCCCATTTTAGAAAGAAGACACCCCAAGGTATTCCGTTAGGTGTATGGCGAGTTCATAGAAGATTTTATTTTTTGTCACAAGTTAGTGAAAAATGACACTTTGTGAAAAAAAAACAATAAAAATCAATTTCCGCTAACTTTTGACAAAAAAAATCTTCTATGAACTCGTCATACACCTAACAGAATACCTTGGGGTGTCTTTTTTTCTAAAATGGGGTCACTTGTGGGGTTCCTATACCGCCCTGGCATTTTACGGGCCCAAAACCGTGAGTAGTCTGGAAACCAAATGTCTCAAAATGACTGTTCAGGGGTATAAGCATCTGCAAATTTTGATGACAGGTGGTCTATGAGGGGGCGAATTTTGTGGAACCGGTCATAACCAGGGTGGCCTTTTAGATGACAGGTTGTATTGGGCCTGATCTGATGGATAGGAGTGCTAGGGGGGTGACAGGAGGTGATTGATGGGTGTCTCAGGGGGTGGTTAGAGGGGAAAATAGATGCAATCAATGCACTGGGGAGGTGATCGGAAGGGGGTCTGAGGGGGATCTGAGGGTTTGGCCGAGTGATCAGGAGCCCACACGGGGCAAATTAGGGCCTGATCTGATGGGTAGGTGTGCTAGGGGGTGACAGGAGGTGATTGATGGGTGTCTCAAGGTGTGATTAGAGGGGGGAATAGATGCAAGCAATGCACTGGCGAGGTGATCAGGGCTGGGGTCTGAGGGCATTCTGAGGGTGTGGGCGGGTGATTGAGTGCCCTAGGGGCAGATAGGGGTCTAATCTGATAGGTAGCAGTGACAGGGGGTGATTGATGGGTAATTAGTGGGTGTTTATTGTAGAGAACAGATGTAAACACTGCACTTGGGAGGTGATCGGACGTCGGATCTGCGGGCGATCTATTGGTGTGGGTGGGTGATCAGATTGCCCGCAAGGGGCAGGTTAGGGGCTGATTGATGGGTGGCAGTGACAGCGGGTGATTGATGGGTGGCAGTGACAGGGGGTGATTGATGGGTGGCAGTGACAGGGGGTGATTGATGGGTGATTGATAGGTGATTGACAGGTAATCAGTGGGTTATTACAGGGGAGAACAGATGTAAATATTGCACTGGCGAATTGATAAGGGGGGGTCTGAGGGCAATCTGAGCATGTAGGCGGGTGATTGGGTGCCCGCAAGGGGCAGATTAGGGTCTGATCTGATGGGTAACAGTGACAGGTGGTGATAGGGGGTGATTGATGGGTGATTGATGGGTAATTAGTGGGTGTTTAGAGGAGAGAATAGATGGAAACACTGCGCTTGGGTGGTGATCTGATGTCGGATCTGCGGGCGATCTATTGGTGTGGGTGGGTGATCAGTTTGCCCGCAAGGGGCAGGTTAGGGGCTGATTGATGGGTGGCAGTGACAGGGGGTGATTGATGGGTGGCAGTGACAGGGGGTGATTGATGGGTGATTGACAGGTGATTGACAGGTGATCAGTGGGTTATTACAGGGAAGGACAGATGTAAATAATGCCCTGGCGAATTGATAAGGGGGGGGTCTGAGGGCAATCTGAGCGTGTAGGCGGGTGATTGGGTGCCCGCAAAGGGGCAGATTAGGGTCTGATCTGATGGGTAACAGTGACAGGTGGTGATAGGGGGTGATTGATGGGTGATTGATGGGTGTTTAGAGGAGAGAATAGATGTAAACGCTGCGCTTGGGTGGTGATCTGATGTCGGATCTGCGGGCGATCTATTGGTGTGGGTGGGTGATCAGATTGCCCGCAAGGGGCAGGTTAGGGGCTGATTGTTGGGTGGCAGTGACAGGGGGTGATTGATGGGTGATAGGTGATTGGCAGGTGATTGACAGGTGATCAGTGGGTTATTACAGGGAAGGACAGATGTAATTAATGCACTGGCGAATTGATAAGGGGGGGGTCTGAGGGCAATCTGAGCGTGTGGGCGGGTGATTGGGTGCCCGCAAGGGGCAGATTAGGGTCTGATCTGATAGGTAACAGTGACAGGTGGTGATAGGGGGTGATTGATGGGTAATTAGTGGGTGTTTAGAGAAGATAACAGATGTAAACAATACATTTGGGAGGTAATCTGACGGCGGGTTTGCGGGCGATCTAATGGTGTGGGTGGGTGATCAGATTGCCCGCAAGGGGCAGGTTAGGGGCTGATTGATGGGTGGCAGTGACAGGGGGTGATTGATGGGTGATAGGTGATTGGCAGGTGATTGACAGGTGATCAGTGGGTTATTACAGGGAAGAACAGATGTAATTAATGCACTGGTGAATTGATAAGGGGGGGGTCAGAGGGCAATCTGAGCGTGTGGGCGGGTGATTGGGTGCCCGCAAGGGGCAGATTAGGGTCTGATCTGATAGGTAAAAGTGACAGGTGGTGATAGGGGGTGATTGATGGGTGATTGATGGGTAATTAGTGGGTGTTTAGAGGAGAGAATAGATGTAAACAATGGATTTGGGAGGTGATCTGATGTCGGATCTGCGGGCGATCTGTTGGTGTGGGGGGGTGATCAGATTGCCCGCAAGGGGCAGGTTAGGGGCTGATTGATGGGTGGCAGTGACAGGGGGTGATTGACGGGTGATTGACGGGTGATTGACAGGTGATTGACAGGTGATCAGGGGGATAGATGCATACAGTACATGGGGGGGGGTCTGGGGAGAATCTGAGGGGTGGGGGGGTGATCAGGAGGGAGCAGGGGGCAGGGGGGGGATAAAAAAAAAATAACGTTGACAGATAGTGACAGGGAGTGATTGATGGGTGATTAGGGGGGTGATTGGGTGCAAACAGGGGTCTGGGGGGTGGGCAGGGGGGGGGTCTGATGGGTGCTGTGGGCGATCTGGGGCAGGGGGGGGGGGAAATCAGTGTGCTTGGTGCAGACTAGGGTGGCTGCAGCCTGCCCTGGTGGTCCCTCGGACACTGGGACCACCAGGGCAGGAGGCAGCCTGTATAATACACTTTGTAAACATTACAAAGTGTATTATACACTTTGTATGCGGCGATCGTCGGGTTAACATCCCGCCGGCGCTTCCGTATGGCCGGCGGGATGTTGCGGCGGGTGAGCGGCGCCAGGCGGAGGCGGAGGATCGCGTCACGGATGACGCGATCGCTCCGCCCATGCCCATACAAGGACCGCCGCATTTTGTCAATACGGCGGTCCTTGCGGCGTCCACTTCCCGGGCGCCATTTGTCTATATGGCGGTCGGGAAGTAGTGAAGTAAGAAATAGATTACTTTAAGGCTACTTGCACACCAAGACGTTGCGTTAGGTGCTACGTTAAGGTCGCATAACGTGCACCTAACACAACGTATGGTGCTGCAAGAGCCGACGGTAGAGTGAGCCGCGTTAGGCGGCTCGATTCCTATAATGTCTCTCAGAGTGGCGCTGATTGGCCAGCGGGTCCACGTGATGCGGAGCGAGACACTCCGCATCACGTGGTCCCGCCGGCCAATCAGCGCCCGCCAGTGCAGTGAATATTAAGTAGCCATGTGCGCGGCTACTGTAGCTGGCTCTCCCCGCCTCCTCTCCGCCCCCACTGCGCATGTGCAAACAGTCTAACGCGGCTATAGCCGCTCCAACGCCGTAGCATGTTGCACTTTGCGGAGAATGTGCAGCGTTACATGTAACACAACGTGGGCTGTGTGAACAGCCCACTTGTGTTACATTGCTGTGCGTTGGGGGAGCGTTACAGGCTGCACTAACGTGCGCCTGTAACGTCTTGGTGTGTAAGCAGCCTAAATGATTGAAAATAAAGTTTGGAATCAATTTAAAACAGTTTTTCCGGAGAAAAAAATATATATACGGTATTTACATAGATCTCCTTAAGGACAAATAAGGAAGAAAGAGTGACACTGGGATTTGGATCCCAAAGAGGGACTGTCCCTCTCAAAAAAGGTACAGTTGGGAGCTATGCGTTTTATACAGATTGACACATTCATTTCCTGTTAGACAATACCAGTTACCTGGCTGTCCTGTGGATACTCTGCCTCTAATAAATTTAGCCATAGCGCCCCGAACAAGCATGCAGATCAGGTGCTCTGCCTGAAGTGTGACAAGATTAGCTGCATGCTTGTTTCAGGTGTGTGATCCAGACACTACTGCAGCCAAAGAGACTAGCAGGACTGCAAGGCAACTGGAACTGCTTAACAGGAAATAAGTATGAAAGCCTCCATATCCTCACTTCAGGTGTCCTTCAATCATATGAAATTTTTTTCAGTTGCGCAAAGAGGCGGCAAGAGCTGCAGTTCCAAACCAACATATCCTGTTTTAGATGAGATGCTTATAAGATCTGCTTCATCTTCTCTTCTGCGTGAGCCACATCAGCAGCCAGCTAATAATTTTATCTGAAGATGAAAATAGAAAAAGCCAAGACATCCCCTCTGCCGGCCCTCTGGTAACGCACGCCGCAGCTGCGCCGCAATAAAACGCACTTACATTAATACTGCTGTTATTCACATCCAGGGCCCTGCAATCTCCCATCTTTCATAGGTTATTATTACATGATGTTATTCTGCACATTGACGGAAGTCGTACTTCCAGGAAATGTAATGCGGATTTCATATCAAGCTGCATTGATTTCCTGCTGCAGCAATCAATATAAACCGTATGTCTATATATTTATGACCTTTCACACATGGATGCTGAAATATTGTTCAAGCTCCGTGTAGCGGTAACTGTATTGTGATATTGGAATGGGATTCTGACAGAACATAGCAAATTCACCATCCAATTTGGCAGGTAGTGTGCAGGCAGGCACCAAATGCTTACGATTAGCCAAAGGCAGAGGGAATATAGATCTATGGCTGTGCTTGCCGGTATACAATCATAATCCAAACCAGTAGTAGCATAGATCCGGGCACCAGTCCGATAAGTTTCATCCTTTTATTTCATCCTCAGCATCAAAAAATTGACAGCCACAGAATGTGGTGTAAAGACAACCTGAAAGCAGTTTTTTTGAGTCACACTGCTGTGTTGGTGGTTTGGCCTCTGAAGAAGCAAGCCATTTATACAGTGGTGTAGCTAAGGAGCTGTGGGCCCTGATGCAGGTTTTACAATGGGGCCCCCCCAAGTACTCTATACATAACAATTGATACGGCACACCAAAACCTACCAATGGCAACTAGTGTCAGAGGTAGAGTTGGGCCGAACGGTTCGCCGGCGAACGTGGTTCGCGCGAACGTAGGTGGTTCGCGTGCGGGTACCGCACGCGAACCTTTTGTGGAAGAAGTTCGGTTCGCCCCATAATGCACTGAGGGTCAACTTTGACCCTCTACATCACAGTCAGCAGGCCCAGTGTAGCCAATTAGGCTACACTAGCCCCTGGAGCCCCACCCCCCCCCTTATATAAGGCAGGCAGCGGCGGCCATTACGGCCACTCGTGTGCCTGCATTAGTGAGAGTAGGGCGAGCTGCTGCAGACTGTCTCTCATAGGGAAAGATTAGTTAGGCTTAACTTCTTCCTGGCTGCATACCTGTTCTGTTCAGTGAGCCCTCAGCCCACTGCATACCTGTACTGTGATCCTGCCACTCCATACCTGTTCAGTGATCCTGCCACTGCATACCTGTTCTGTTCAGTGAGCCCTCAGCCCACTGCATACCTGTACTGTGATCCTGCCACTCCATACCTGTTCAGTGATCCTGCCACTGCATACCTGTTCAGTGATCCTGCCACTGCATACCTGTTCTGTGAACCCGCCACTGTATACCTGTTCTGTTCAGTGGACCCGCCACTGTATACCTGTTCTGTGAACCCGCCACTGTATACCTGTTCTGTTCAGTGGACCCGCCACTGTATACCTGTTCTGTTCAGTGGACCCGCCACTGTATACCTGTTCTGTTCAGTGGACCCGCCACTGTATACCTGTTCAGTGAACCCGCCACTGCATACCTGTTGTGTTCAGTGAACCTGCCACTGCATACCTGTTCTGTGAACCCGCCACTGTATACCTGTTCTGTTCAGTGGACCCGCCACTGTATACCTGTTCTGTTCAGTGGACCCGCCACTGTATACCTGTTCTGTTCAGTGGACCCGCCACTGTATACCTGTTCAGTGAACCCGCCACTGCATACCTGTTGTGTTCAGTGAACCTGCCACTGCATACCTGTTCTGTGAACCCGCCACTGTATACCTGTTCTGTTCAGTGGACCCGCCACTGTATACCTGTTCAGTGAACCTGCCACTGCATACCTGTTCTGTGAACCCGCCACTGTATACCTGTTCTGTTCAGTGGACCCGCCACTGTATACCTGTTCTGTTCAGTGAACCCGCCACTGTATACCTGTTCTGTTCAGTGGACCCGCCACTGTATACCTGTTCTGTTCAGTGGACCCACCACTGTATACCTGTTCAGTGAACCCGCCACTGCATACCTGTTGTGTTCAGTGAACCTGCCACTGCATACCTGTTCTGTGAACCCGCCACTGTATACCTGTTCTGTTCAGTGGACCCGCCACTGTATACCTGTTCAGTGAACCCGCCACTGTATACCTGTTCTGTTCAGTGGACCCGCCACTGTATACCTGTTTAGTGAACACGCCACTGCATACCTATTGTGTTCAGTGATCCTGCCACTGCATACCTGTTCTGTGAACCCGCCACTGTATACCTGTTCTGTTCAGTGGACCCGCCACTGTATACCTGTTCAGTGAACCCACCACTGCATACCTGTTGTGTTCAGTGAACCTGCCACTGTATACCTGTACTGTTCAGTGAACCCACCGCATCAGTGCGCATACCTGTGCAGTTAAGTGAACCCACCTACCTACGTGAGTGCACGCAGTGTGATATACCACTCCGTGCATACCCGATATGGACAAAACAGGTAGAGGAAGAGGAAGAGGTAGTGGCAGAGGCAGAGGAAGGCCACCCGGCAGGTCTGCGCGAGGTCGTGTAAATGTAATTTTGTGTGGACCTGGCCCACAGTACAGTGCTCGGAAGAAGGCACGTCCCATCACCTCCCAAGATTGTCAGGACGTGGTTGAGTATTTAGCGACACAGAACACCTCATCTTGCTCAGCCACCAGCGCTACTACTAGCACCACTTCCGCTGCATTTGACACTTCGCAAGAATTATTTAGTGTTGAAATCACTGATGCACAGCCATTGTTGTTACAGCCAGATGAATTTTCACCAGCTAATATGTCTGAGTTACGCGGCAACACTATGGATGTAACGTGTCAGGAGGATGAAGGACCTACTGATGGTGCAAGTTTGGATTTGTCTGAGGCAAGCGAAGCTGGGCAGGATGACTACGATGATGACGGTAATAGGGATCCTCTGTATGTTCCCAATAGAGGAGATGAAGAGGGGGACAGTTCAGAGGGGGAGTCAGAGAGTAGTAGGAGGAGAGAAGTTGCTGAAAGAAGCTGGGGCAGCTCTTCGTCAGAAACAGCTGGTGGCAGAGTCCGGCACCATGTATCGCCACCTATGTACAGCCAGCCAACTTGCCCTTCAGCATCAGCTGCTGAGGTCCCCATAGTGCCCACATCCCAGGGTGGCTCAGCGGTGTGGAAATTTTTTAATGTGTGTGCCTCAGATCGGACCAAAGCCATCTGTTCGCTCTGCCAACAAAAATTGAGCCGTGGAAAGGCCAACACTCACGTAGGGACAAGTGCCTTACGAAGGCACCTGGAGAAAAGGCACAAACAGCAATGGGATGGCCACCTGAGCAAAAGCAGCAGCAGCACACAAAAGAAAAGTCACCCTCCTTCTCCTCTTCCTCCTTCAGGTGCATCATCTGCTTCTGCCGCTTTCTCCCTTGCACCTTCACAGGCACCCTCCTCCACTCCGCCTCTGCCCTTGAGCGGTTCCTGCTCCTCTGCCCACAGCAGCAGTCAGGTGTCCGTGAAGGAAATGTTTGAGCGGAAGAAGCCACTTTTGGCCAGTCACCCCCTTGCCCGGCGTCTGACAGCTGGCGTGGCGGAACTGTTAGCTCGCCAGCTGTTACCATACCGGCTGGTGGACTCTGAGGCCTTCCGTAAATTTGTGGCCATCGGAACACCGCAGTGGAAGATGCCAGGCCGCACTTATTTTTCGAGAAAGGCCATACCCCAACTGCACTTTGAAGTTGAGAGGCAAGTGGTGTCATCTCTTGCGAAGAGCGTTGGGTCAAGGGTACACCTGACCACGGATGGCTGGTCTGCCAAGCACGGGCAGGGCCGCTACATTACCTACACAGCCCATTGGGTGAACCTGGTGGTGAACGATGGCAAGCAGAAAGCGGCGGACCAAATTGTGACACCTCCACGGCTTGCAGGCAGGCCTCCTGCCACCTCCTCTCCTCCTGCTACATGCTCTTCGCTGTCCTCCTCCTCCTCCTTGGCTGAGTGGCAGTTCTCCTCTCCAGCTACACAGCCCCAGCTCCGCAGGGCCTATGCTGCATGCCAGGTACGACGGTGTCACGCCATCTTAGACATGGCTTGTCTCAAAGCGGAGAGTCACACTGGAGCAGCTCTCCTGGCTGCTCTTAAGAAACAGGTGGATGAGTGGCTGACCCCGCACCACCTGGAGATAGGCAACGTGGTGTGCGACAACGGCAGCAATCTGCTTGCCGCTTTGCATATGGGGAAGCTGACACACATACCCTGCATGGCACATGTCATGAATCTAGTGGTTCAAAGATTTGTGGCAAAGTACCCTGGCTTAGCGGATGTCCTGAAGCAGGCCAGGAAGTTCTGTGGGCATTTGAGGCGCTCTTACACAGCCATGGCACGATTTGCAGAAATTCAGCGTAAAAACAACATGCCGGTGAGACGCCTCATTTGCGATAGCCCCACTCGCTGGAACTCGACCCTGCTCATGTTCTCCCGCCTGCTAGAACAGAAGAAAGCCGTCACCCAGTACCTCTACAACTGGAGTAGAACGAAACAGTCTGGGAAGATGGGGATGTTCTGGCCCGACAACTGGACACTGATGAAAAATGCATGCAGGCTCATGCGGCCGTTTGAGGAGGTGACCAACCTGGTGAGCCGCAGTGAGGGCACCATCAGCGACTTAATTCCCTACGCGTACTTCTTGGAGCGTGCTGTGCGTAGAGTGGCGGATGAAGCTGCGAATGAGCGTGACCAGGAACCGTTACGGCAGGAACAGGCATGGGACCAATTTTCATCAGACCCAGCTGTTTCCTCAACACCTGCGGCAGCACAGAGGGGGGAGGAGGAGGAAGAAGAGAGGTCGTGTGCAGAAGACGAGTCAGACTCAGAGGATGATGAGCAAGGTGTTTCTTTGGGGGAGGAGGAGGAGGAGGGGACAGCGGCAGGAGAACAACCGCAGCAGGCGTCGCAGGGGGCTTGTGCTGCTCAACCTTCCCGTGGTATTGTTCGCGGCTGGGGGGAGGAGGTTGACTTACCTGACGTCACTGAGGAAGAGCAAGAGGAGATGGAGGGTACTGGATCCGACTTTGTGCAGATGTCGTCTTTTATGCTGTCCTGCCTGTTGAGGGACCCCCGTATAAAAAACCTCAAGGGGAATGAGCTGTACTGGGTGGCCACACTACTAGACCCTCGGTACAGGCACAAAGTGGCGGACCTGTTACCAACTCACCGGAAGGTGGAAAGGATGCAGCACATGCAGAACCAGCTGTCAACTATGCTTTACAATGCCTTTAAGGGTGATGTGACAGCACAACGCCAGCAAGGTACCACTGCCACTAATCCTCCTCCCGTGTCCACGCAGTCAAAGACAGGACGCTCCAGCGATCTCATGGTGATGTCGGACATGCGGACGTTCTTTAGTCCAACGCCTCGCCGTAGCCCTTCCGGATCCACCCTCCACCAACGCCTGGAACGGCAGGTAGCCGACTACCTGGCCTTAAGTGTGGATGTAGACACTGCTGTGAACAGCGATGAGGAACCCTTGAACTACTGGGTGCGCAGGCTTGACCTGTGGCCAGAGCTGTCCCAATTTGCCATCCAACTTCTCTCCTGCCCTGCCGCAAGCGTCCTGTCAGAAAGGACCTTCAGCGCAGCTGGAGGCATTGTCACAGAGAAGAGAAGTCGCCTAAGTCACAAAAGTGTTAAGTACCTCACCTTTATCAAAATGAATGAGGCATGGATCCCGGAGGGCTGCTGCCCGCCCCAAGACTAAGTCAGTCCCCGCACACACAGCATCTCTGCCTGCACGCCGTGTGACTGGCTGCCTGGCCTGCCCCAAAAAGACTAAGTCGCTCCCAGTCCCTCCACACAGCATGTCTGCCTGCAGGCCGCTTCACTACCTTCTCCGCCACCACCAACAGGGTCCGGGACTCCAGGCGGATTGCTGAATTTTTTAGGCCACTGCTAGCAGCGGCCGCTGTAATAATTTTTATGGTGCGTGTACATGACTGCCTAATTTTTCTGGCTGCGCTGAGGGCAGCTGCAACAACAAAAGAAAAGGCATGTACATGCGCCCATTCCCCTTCGTGATCATTACCTTGCCGTGGTGAAGGGGCTTGCGTATCACAATGAAGCAATGACCGGCGCCTAGATGAGTGTCTCGGGGGGCACACAAAAGATAATAAGGTCGTTGCTTCATTGTGGTCAGACCAAATTTGATCAGCTGGACAGTCACTGTTCTGTCATTCAGCTACATCAGCCAGGCCGACCATATGGGCTGTAAAGCCACCAAAACCTGCACTCTCGCCATGGTGCGCACCAGTCCAGCACGGCCGTCACTAGTACAAACAGCTGTTTGCGGTGCGTTACACGGTGAGTTTGGTGTGTCAGTGTGAAGCAGTACCTTAATTACACTACCTGATTGATGTATACACATGCAAGATGTTTTAAAGCACTTTAGGCCTGTCATTTAGCATTCAATGTGATTTCTGCCCTTAAAACGCTGCTTTGCGTCAAATCCAGATTTTTCCCGGGGACTTTTGGCGTGTATCCCACTCCGCCATGCCCCCCTCCAGGTGTTAGACCCCTTGAAACATCTTTTCCATCACTTTTGTGGCCAGCATAATTATTTTTTTTTTTCAAAGTTCGCATCCCCATTGAAGTCTATTGCGGTTCGCGAACTTTAACGCGAACCGAACGTTCCGCGAAAGTTCGCGAACCCGGTTCGCGAACCTAAAATCGGAGGTTCGGCCCAACTCTAGTCAGAGGTGCAAGAAGGGGATGGGAAACAGTTTGTTAATCATTACCACTATTCAAAGTATCTACAGAAGTGATTATTATGAGCACAGGACCGATCGAGAACTAATACTGTAGTTGAGGGCCCAAGGGCCCCGATGCGGTCGCAACCTCTGCAACCCCTATTGCTACGCCCCTGCGTTAATACACACTTATGCACCCAATACTGTGTCTGCCATTTTTTGTATGCCGAGGATGAAATAAAAAGGTTACTACATTTGGACTGGAGCCCAGATTTATGCGATTTATGTGAGGGGTTGACTTTTCTGGTCTGGTTTTTTACATAAAATGTACCACTGCTTTATTCACTTCTAGCAGTCTTGTTTCCCTACTTGGGGTGCATACACACTCAAGAAGAACACCCAGCGATCAGGACTTTACACCATGAGTGACAGTTTGAAACCAAGTACTGACCCATCGCCAGTCTGCTGTAGGCGTGGAGGGGAGGAGCTGTGACAATGCGGCATCCGGGCTTCCGGTGGGAATGGCACAGAGGCGCTTTGCTTTGTACTAGACCTACATAAGTTTTATGCTCCGTTCATAGACCTGAAGAAGCAGGATATTCCTGCTAAACGTGTTGCACTTTCTGGAGTATGTGAATAAATATTTGGTTAAACTCTATTAACAGTTTGTTGTGTCTACTTGGAGGAGGTAAATCCGGGTCTACATGAAAAGGGCGCCGGTAAAAAAGGGCGCCTGGTGGAGCCCATATATACCAACTTCGGCTACAAAAAAGGCGCCTGGTGTAGCCCATATAAAAACTTCGGCTACAAAAAAGGCGCCTGGTGTAGCCCATATAAACTTCGGCTACAAAAAAGGCGCCTGGTGTAGCCCATATAAAAACTTCGACTACAAAAAAACTCCAGGATGTGTTAATTACTATTCCCCCTCCAGGCCGCCATGGATAGTGGGGGAATGAAATAATTCGGCTTCCAGCACTTGTAGCCCATATAAAACTTAGGCTAGAAAAAAAGGCAATAATATGGGCTACAAAGGGGCACCTTACTGTAGCCGAAAAAAATACGGGCTACAAAGGGGAGCCCGCTTGTAGCCGAAAACCTTGTAGCCGAAAAAATATGGGCTACAAAGGGGAGCCCGCTTGTAGCCTATATCAAAACTCGGGCGCCCTTTTCTACACCTTGTAGCCCATATTTCCAGAAATAACATTGATGTCTATGGCGGCGCCCT